>NW_027010664.1:0-15000 GCF_036934945.1 Oncorhynchus masou masou | reverse complement strand
TGGCGAAGCACCTGTCTGGGTAAAAGTGATCTTTTGCTCAGAGCAATTTCTCTCTCCTACTCAAGCAAGCATTCAGAGATTAAATATAGATTTTTTAAAGTTAAAGAATTGATTCACTGTTGATTTGAAATCAGAGCCTTAGGGAGCACTAAAATAGAATGCTGTTTTTGGTTCTCTCAGTCAACTCACATCTTCACCGTAAACATTCTCCACAATATTGGAAAGCTCCTATTTCACCTGAAGAGGAATGGATGGATGAAGGTAGGGATTGAGAGAGGAAGGGATGGATGGAGAGAGGAAGGTAGGGATGAAGGTAGGAATGGAGAAAGGGAGGTCTGGATGGAGAGAGGAAGGTAGTTATGGAGAGAGGAAGGTAGGGAAGGTAGGGATGTATAGAGGAAGGTAGGGATGTAGAGAGGAAGGAAGGGATGGAGAGAGGAAGGTAGGGATGGAGAGAGGAAGGTAGGGATGGAGAGAGGAAGGTAGGGATGGAGAGAGGAAGGTAGGGATGGAGAGAGGAAGGTAGGGATGGAGAGAGGAAGGTAGGGATGGAGAGAGGAAGGAAGGGATGGAGAGAGGAAGGTAGGGATGGAGAGAGGAAGGAAGGGATGTAGAGAGGAAGGAAGGGATGGAGAGAGGAAGGTAGGGATGGAGAGAGGAAGGTAGAGATGGAGAGAGGAAGGTAGGGATGGAGAGAGGAAGGTAGGGATGGAGAGAGGAAGGTAGGGATGGAGAGAGGAAGGAAGGGATGGAGAGAGGAAAGAAGGGATGGAGAGAGGAAGGTAGGGATGTAGAGAGGAAGACAGGGATGTAGAGAGGAAGGTAGGGATGGAGAGGGGGAAGGTAGGGATGGAGAGAGGAAGGAAGGGATGAAGAGAGGAAGGTAGGGATGTAGAGAGGAAGACAGGGATGTAGAGAGGAAGGTAGGGATGTAGAGAGGAAGGTAGGGATGGAGTGTAATGGTAACAGTAATGGTACAGTAATGGAGCAATGTGGTACAGTAATAAACAGTAAAGATAACAGTAATAATAACAGTAATGGAGCAGTAATAATAACAGTAATGGAGCAGTGTGGTACAGTAATAATAACAGTAATGGAGCAGTAATGGAGCAGTAATAATAACAGTAATTAAACAGTAATAATAACAGTAATAATAACAGTAATAATAACAGTAATGGAGCAGTGTGGTACAGTAATAATAACAGTAATGGAGCAGTGTGGTACAGTAATAATAACAGTAATGGAGTAGTAATGATAACAGTAATAATAACAGTAATAATAACAGTAATAATAACAGTAATAATAACAGTAATGGAGCAGTAATAATAACAGTAATAATAACAGTAATGGAGCAGTGTGGTAGAGTAATAATAACAGTAATGGAGCAGTAATAATAATAGTAATAATAACAGTAATAATAACAGTAATAATAACAGTAATGGAGCAGTGTGGTACAGTAATAATAACAGTAATGGAGCAGTGTGGTACAGTAATAATAACAGTAATGGAGTAGTAATGATAACAGTAATAATAACAGTAATAATAACAGTAATAATAACAGTAATAATAACAGTAATGGAGCAGTAATAATAACAGTAATAATAACAGTAATAATAACAGTAATGGAGCAGTGTGGTAGAGTAATAATAACAGTAATGGAGCAGTAATAATAACAGTAATAATAACAGTAATAATAACAGTAATAATAACAGTAATGGAGCAGTGTGGTACAGTAATAATAACAGTAATGGAGCAGTAATAATAACAGTAATAATAACAGTAATAATAACAGTAATGGAGCAGTGTGGTACAGTAATAATAACAGTAATGGAGCAGTGTGGTACAGTAATAATAACAGTAATGAAGCAGTAATAATAACAGTAATGGAGCAGTAATAATAACAGTAATGGAGCAGTGTGGTACAGTAATAATAACAGTAATGGAGCAGCAATAATAACAGTAATGAAGCAGTAATAATAACAGTAATGGAGCAGTAATAATAACAGTAATGGAGCAGTAATAATAACAGTAATGGAGCAGTGTGGTACAGTAATAATAACAGTAATGGAGCAGTAATAATAACAGTAATGAAGCAGTAATAATAACAGTAATGGAGCAGTAATAATAACAGTAATGGAGCAGTGTGGTACAGTAATAATAACAGTAATGGAGCAGTGTGGTACAGTAATAATAACAGTAATGGAGTAGTAATGATAACAGTAATAATAACAGTAATAATAACAGTAATAATAACAGTAATGGAGCAGTAATAATAACAGTAATGGAGCAGTGTGGTACAGTAATAATAACAGTAATGGAGCAGTGTGGTACAGTAATAATAACAGTAATGAAGCAGTAATAATAACAGTAATGGAGCAGTAATAATAACAGTAATGGAGCAGTGTGGTACAGTAATAATAACAGTAATGGAGCAGTAATAATAACAGTAATGAAGCAGTAATAATAACAGTAATGGAGCAGTAATAATAACAGTAATGGAGCAGTAATAATAACAGTAATGGAGCAGTGTGGTACAGTAATAATAACAGTAATGGAGCAGTAATAATAACAGTAATGAAGCAGTAATAATAACAGTAATGGAGCAGTAATAATAACAGTAATGGAGCAGTGTGGTACAGTAATAATAACAGTAATGGAGCAGTAATAATAACAGTAATGGAGCAGTAATAATAACAGTAATGGAGCAGTAATAATAACAGTAATGGTACTGTAATAATAACAGTAATGGAGCAGTGTGGTACAGTAATAATACCAGTAATGATAACAGTAGTGGTACAGTAATAATAACAGTAATGGTACAGTAATAATAACAGTAATGGAGCAGTGTGGTACAGTAATAATAACAGTAATGGAGCAGTAATAATAACAGTAATGGAGCAGTAATAATAACAGTAATGGAGCAGTGTGGTACAGTAATAATAACAGTAATGGAGCAGTGTGGTAGAGTAATAATAACAGTAATGGAGCAGTGTGGTACAGTACTAATAACAGTAATAATAACAGTAATAATAACAGTAATGGAGCAGTGTGGTACAGTAATAATAACAGTAATGGTGCAGTGTGGTACAGTAATAATAACAGTAATGGAGCAGTGCGGTACAGTAATAATAACAGTAATGAAGCAGTAATAATAACAGTAATGGAGCAGTAATAATAACAGTAATGGAGCAGTGTGGTACAGTAATAATAACAGTAATGGAGAAGTGTGGTACAGTAATAATAACAGTAATGGAGCAGTAATAATAACAGTAATGGTACAGCAATAATAACAGACTGCTAGACTGTATTAGTCTGTATGACTGCTAGACTGTATACGGCTGTATGACTGCTAGGCTGTATTAGGCTATATGACTGCTAGGCTGTATGACGACAAGGCTGTATGACTGCTAGGCAGTATACGGCTGTATGACTGCTAGGCTGTATTAGGCTATATGACTGCTAGACTGTATTAGGCTGTATGACTGCTAGGCTGTATATGGCTGTATGACTGCTAGGCTGTATTAGGCTATATGACTGCTAGACTGTATTAGGTTGTATGACTGCTAGGCTGTATAAGGCTTTATGACTGCGAGGCTGTATAAGGCTGTATGACTGCTAGGCTGTATGACTGCTAGGCTATATTAGGCTGCATTACTGATAGGCTGTATTAGGCTGTATAAATGCTAATCGGTGTGATTGATAACTGTATGATTGCTATGCTGTATGATTGATATGCTGTATGACTGATATGCTGTATGATTGCTGTTGTAACGTCGTTCTTCGTTTGTCGAAAGAGAGTCGGACCGAAATGTAGCGTGTCGGTTACTCATGTTTTTAATGGAACAAATGACGATACACGGAATAACTTATAAATACAGAAAACAACAAACGGAACGTGAAAAAAACCTACACAGCCTGTCTGGTGAACACTAACACAGAGACAGGAACAATCACCCACGAAATACAAAGTGAAACCCAGGCTACCTAAATACGGTTCCCAATCAGAGACAACGAGAATCACCTGACTCTGATTGAGAACCGCCTCAGGCAGCGGACTCCCGGACGCACCTCAAAACCATAGGGAGGGTCCGGTTGGGCGTCTGTCCATGGTGGCGGTTCCGGCTTGGGACGTGGACCCCACTCCATAAATGTCATAGTTCCTCCCCTTCGTGTCCTGGGATGATCCACCCTGCGCCGCCGACCATGGCCGAATAGTCCTCACCCAGAACCCCACTGAACTGAGGAGCAGCTCGTGACTGAGGGGCAGCTCGGGACTGAGGCAGCTCGGGACTGAGGGGCAGCTCGGGAATGAGGGGCAGCTTGGGACTGAGGGGCAGCTCGGGACTGAGGGGCAGCTCGGGACTGAGGGGCAGCCCAGTACTGAGAGGAAGCCCAGTACTGAGAGGAAGCCCAGTACTGAGATGAAGCCCAGCCAGGCAGTTGAATCCGGCAGATCCTGGCTGACTGGCGGATCTGGAAGAGTCTGGCTGAATAGCAGATCTGGAAGAGTCTGGTTGACTGGCAGATCTGGAAGAGTCTGGCTGACTGGCAGATTTGGAAGAGTCTGGCTGACTGGCAGATCTGGAAGGGTCTGGCTGACTGGCAGATCTGGAAGAGTCTGGCTGACTGGCAGATCTGGAAGAGTCTGGCTGACTGGCGGATCCTGGCAGACTGACGGCTCTGGCTGCTTCATGCTGACTGACGGCTCTGGCTGCTCCATGCTGACTGGCGGCTCTGGCTGCTCCATGCAGATTGACAGCTCTGGCGGCATCTTGCAGACTGACAGCTCTGACTGTTCCATGCAGACTAACAGCTTTGGCAGCTCCATGCCGACTGGCAGCTCTTTGCAGACTGGCAGCTCCTTGCAGACTGGCAGCTCCTTGCAGACTGGCAGCTCCATGGAGACTGGCAACTCCATGCAGACTGGCAACTCCATGCAGACTGGCAGCTCCTTGCAGACTGGCAGCTCCTTGCAGACTGGCAGTTCCATGCAGACTGGCAGCTCCATGCAGACTGGCAGCTCTAGCTGCTCCATGCAGACTAGCAGCTCAGGCTGCTCCGAACAGGCAGGAGGCTCCGGCAGCGCTGGAGAGGAGAAAGGCTCTGATAGCGCTGAACAGGCGGGAGACTCCGACTGCGCAGGGAGACGAAGGCTCCGACAACGCAGGAGAGGCGAGGCGCACTCTAGGCCTGATGCGTGTTGCTGGCACTGGTGGTATTTGGCCGAAGACACGCACAGGAAGCCTGGTGCGGGGAGCTGCCACCGGAGGACTGGTGTGTGAAGGTGGCACAGGATGGACTGGACCGTGAAGGTGTACTGGAGAGCCTGTGAGCAGGACTGGCACAGGACGTGCAAGGCTAGGTAGGTACACAGGAGGCCTAGTACGTGAGGCTGGCACATTTTTCACCAGCCGACTAACACGCACCTCAGGACTAGTATGGAGCGCTGACCCAGGTGCCATTAAATCCCCGACACGCTCCGTCGGACGAATCTTGTACTTAAAGCACCAAACTAGCAACTCCCTCATTACACTCTCCTCCAATTTCCCCATTAACTCCTTCACAGTCTCTGCTTCGCTCTCCTCCAACACCGGTTCTGGTCTCCTCCTTGGCTCCTCACGATAAACAGGGAGAGTTGGCTCAGGTCTGTCTCCTGACTCAGCCACTCTCCCTCTGAGCCCCCCCCAAGAAATTTTGGGGCTGATTTTCGGGTTTCGCTCTGCGCCGCCGTGTCTTTCTTTTCGACTCCATTATCCTATATCCCTCTTCGCACTGCTCCAGCGAATCCCAGGCGGTCTCCGGCACTCTCTCTGGGTCGGCCGCCCACCTGTCTATTTCTTCCCACGTCGTATACTCCAAGCCTCTGCTGTCCATAACGTCCTCCCTTCGCTGCTCCAGCTGCCTGTTAACACGCTGCTCGGTCCGTGTGTGGTGGGTGATTCTGTAACGTCGTTCTTCGTTTGTCGAAAGAGAGTCGGACCGAAATGCAGCGTGTTGGTTACTCATGTTTTTAATGGAACAAATGACGATACACGGAATAACTTATAAATACAGAAAACAACAAACGGAACGTGAAAAACCTATACAGCCTGTCTGGTGAACACTAACACAGAGACAGGAACAATCACCCACAAAATACAAAGTGAAACCCAGGCTACCTAAATACGGTTCCCAATCAGAGACAACGAGAATCACCTGACTCTGATTGAGAACCGCCTCAGGCAGCGGACTCCCGGACGCACCTCAAAACCATAGGGAGGGTCCGGTTGGGCGTCTGTCCATGGTGGCGGTTCCGGCTTGGGACGTGGACCCCACTCCATAAATGTCATAGTTCCTCCCCTTCGTGTCCTGGGATGATCCACCCTGCGCCGCCGACCATGGCCGAATAGTCCTCACCCAGAACCCCACTGAACTGAGGAGCAGCTCGTGACTGAGGGGCAGCTCGGGACTGAGGCAGCTCGGGACTGAGGGGCAGCTCGGGACTGAGGGGCAGCTCGGGACTGAGGGGCAGCTCGGGACTGAGGGGCAGCTCGGGACTGAGGGGCAGCCCAGTACTGAGAGGAAGCCCAGTACTGAAAGGAAGCCCAGTACTGAGATGAAGCCCAGCCAGGCAGTTGAATCCGGCAGATCCTGGCTGACTGGCGGATCTGGAAGAGTCTGGCTGAATAGCAGATCTGGAAGAGTCTGGTTGACTGGCAGATCTGGAAGAGTCTGGCTGACTGGCAGATTTGGAAGAGTCTGGCTGACTGGCAGATCTGGAAGGGTCTGGCTGACTGGCAGATCTGGAAGAGTCTGGCTGACTGGCAGATCTGGAAGAGTCTGGCTGACTGGCGGATCCTGGCAGACTGACGGCTCTGGCTGCTTCATGCTGACTGACGGCTCTGGCTGCTCCATGCTGACTGGCGGCTCTGGCTGCTCCATGCAGATTGACAGCTCTGGCGGCATCTTGCAGACTGACAGCTCTGACTGTTCCATGCAGACTAACAGCTTTGGCAGCTCCATGCCGACTGGCAGCTCTTTGCAGACTGGCAGCTCCTTGCAGACTGGCAGCTCCTTGCAGACTGGCAGCTCCATGGAGACTGGCAACTCCATGCAGACTGGCAACTCCATGCAGACTGGCAGCTCCTTGCAGACTGGCAGCTCCTTGCAGACTGGCAGTTCCATGCAGACTGGCAGCTCCATGCAGACTGGCAGCTCTAGCTGCTCCATGCAGACTAGCAGCTCAGGCTGCTCCGAACAGGCAGGAGGCTCCGGCAGCGCTGGAGAGGAGAAAGGCTCTGATAGCGCTGAACAGGTGGGAGACTCCGACAGCGCAGGAGAGACGAAAGGCTCCGACAACGCAGGAGAGGCGAGGCGCACTCTAGGCCTGATGCGTGGTGCTGGCACTGGTGGTATTTGGCCGAAGACACGCACAGGAAGCCTGGTGCGGGGAGCTGCCACCGGAGGACTGGTGTGTGAAGGTGGCACAGGATGGACTGGACCGTGAAGGTGTACTGGAGAGCCTGTGAGCAGGACTGGCACAGGACGTGCAAGGCTAGGTAGGTACACAGGAGGCCTAGTACGTGAGGCTGGCACATTTTTCACCAGCCGACTAACACGCACCTCAGGACTAGTATGGAGCGCTGACCCAGGTGCCATTAAATCCCCGACACGCTCCGTCGGACGAATCTTGTACTTAAAGCACCAAACTAGCAACTCCCTCATTACACTCTCCTCCAATTTCCCCATTAACTCCTTCACAGTCTCTGCTTCGCTCTCCTCCAACACCGGTTCTGGTCTCCTCCTTGGCTCCTCACGATAAACAGGGAGAGTTGGCTCAGGTCTGTCTCCTGACTCAGCCACTCTCCCTCTGAGCCCCCCTCCAAGAAATTTTTGGGGCTGATTTTCGGGTTTCGCTCTGCGCCGCCGTGTCTTTCTTTTCGACTCCATTCTCCTATAGCCCTCTTCGCACTGCTCCAGCGAATCCCAGGCGGGCTCCGGCACTCTCTCTGGGTCGGCCTGTCTATTTCTTCCCACGTCGTATACTCCAAGCCTCTGCTGTCCATAACGTCCTCCCTTCGCTGCTCCAGCTGCCTGTTAACACGCTGCTCGGTCCGTGTGTGGTGGGTGATTCTGTAACGTCGTTCTTCGTTTGTCGAAAGAGAGTCGGACCGAAATGCAGCGTGTTGGTTACTCATGTTTTTAATGGAACAAATGACGATACACGGAATAACTTATAAATACAGAAAACAACAAACGGAACGTGAAAAAACCTATACAGCCTGTCTGGTGAACACTAACACAGAGACAGGAACAATCACCCACGAAATACAAAGTGAAACCCAGGCTACCTAAATACGGTTCCCAATCAGAGAAAACGAGAATCACCTGACTCTGATTGAGAACCGCCTCAGGCAGCCAAGCCTATGCAACACCCCTACTCAGCCGCAATCCCAATAACTAAAAAACCCCACTATGAAATACAACAACATAAACCCATGTCACACCCTGGCCTGACCAACTAATTAACGAAAACACAAAATACTAAGACCAAGGCGTGACAGCTGTGCTGTATTATTGCTATGCTGTATTACTGCTAGGCTGTATTAAGCTGTATTACTGCTAGTCTATGTTACTGCTAGGCTGTGTTAGGCTTTATGACTTCTAGGCTGTATTATGCTTTATAAATGCTAACCTCTATGATAGCTAAGTTGCATGACTGCTAGTCTGTATTAGGCTGAAGGAATGCTTGAATGTATGAGGCTGTATGACTGCTAGGCTGTATTAGGCTGTATGACTGCTAGGCTGTATTAGGCTGTATGACTGCTCATCTATGTTACTGCTAGGCTGTATGAATTCTAGGCTGTGTTACTGCTAGGTTGTATTAGACTGCATGACTTCTAGGTTGTATGACTGCTAGGTTGTATGACTGTTAGGCTGAATGACTGCTAGGCTGTATGACTGCTAGCCTGAATACAGCTGGGCTGTAGAAATGTTAGGCTGTATTAGGTTGTCTGACTGCTAGGTTGCATGACTGCTAGGCTGTATGACTGCTAGGCGTTATGACTTCTAGGCTGTATGACTGCTAGGCTGTATGACTGCTAGACTGTATGACTGCTAGACTGTATGGCTGCTAGTTTGTGTGACTGCTAGGCTGTATTAGGCTGTATAAATGATCATCTGTATGATTGCTATGCTGTATGACTGCAATGTTTTGTTATTGCTAGACTGCATGACTGCTTGTCTGCATTACGCTGTATGACTGTCGATGCGGCAGACATTTTTTGCTACCCTTCCACAGATCTGTTCCTCAACACAATCCTGTCTCTTAGCTCATAGGACATTCCCCAAAAGCGCAACCTTAACGACCCATTTGTGAACCCACCTATGAATGCATATTTAGATTTTTCCAATTTCGATGTGTATTTTTTAAACAGTGCATGCTGGGATGGCAGGTAGCCTAGTGGTTAGCCTGTTGGACTGGTAACTGGAAGGTTGCAAGATTGAATCCCTGAGCAGACAAGGTAAAACTCTGTTGTTCTGCCCATGAACAAGGTAGTGAACCCACTGTTCCCTGGTAGGCTGTCATTGAAAACAAGACATTGTTTTTAACTGACTTGCCCAGTTAAATAAAGGTAAATAGCTTTTTGTAATTGGGTTCAGTTACAGTTTTATTACGAGGAGGTTTAATATAACTAGTAGACGGGCCAGAAGTGTCACACACACACACACACACACACACACACACACACACACACACACACACACACACACACACACACACACACACACACACACACACACACACACACACACACACACACACACACACACACACACACACACACACACACACCGTAGGCTACACTATTACTGTATAACTGCAGCTGAAGGCTCAGTTGTTAATCTTGTTTGTAAATAATATAATTATTCTCTCTTCCCCTCTCTTTTCTCTGCTTCCTATATTTAAGGGTTCAGCAGCTACATTCGATTAGATTTCTGTCCAGGATTGATCAGATAAGGGGAGATGGAATTGATGGACAGAGGGAGAGAGGAAATGGAGGGATGGAGGAAGTGACTAAAGGTCTCACACACTCTTACCTCGTATCTTGGGAATCTGAGAGCCTGTCGTACGGGTTGGCGTTCGCACAAACACAGCACAACACACACTGAACGAGCACTCTGTCCTGTGTGACTGACACAGACACGCAATGAATCACCAGTACGTTGTTAGGACGTAACGTTCGAACTTTCAGTTTTGAATGCGAGCTGACGGCGGATCCTGGCTTAACACTAAAACAAGGAAAACACAAAAGAACTATGGTCAGAAGTACCCCCTCCCCTGAACCTATAGGGGAAGGTCTGGGTGGCATCTGTCCGTGGTGGCGACTCTGGCGGCTCCTTGCAGACTGGCGGTTCTGGCGGCACTGACGTAGGAAATGACATGTACATATTGAGTAACTAGACAACTACACAATAGAACACATAGCAAAATCAGGCACGTTTGGAACAAGAAAATGAGCAGGAAAATCCACATTCCTCCGACCAAGCCTACTTGGAACAAAAACCTTGACAGACATTCAGGAATAATGGTAGTCAAATTGTCACGTTCTGACCATAGTTCTGTTGTGTTTTCTTTGTTTTAGTGTTGGTCAGGACGTGAGCTGAGTGGGCATTCTCTGCACCAGATAGGACTGCTTCGGTTGTTTCACATTTGTTGTTTTGTATTTTTGTAGTGTTCACGTTTATTTTCCTTATTAAACATGTTGAACACTGACTACGCTGCATTTTGGTCCTCCTCTCCTTCAAGCGACGTGCTAACAGGCAGCAGCAGAAGCAGCAGGAGAGGCAGCGATGTCAGGACTCCTGGAAATGGGAGGACGTTTTGAACAGCAAGGGTTGCTACACATGGGAGGAGATCCTGGCTGGAAGGGATCGCCTCCCGTCGAGGCAGCCAGGGAGGAGACCTGCCCCAACTTCCTGTGCTTACCGGAGAGCGAGAGAGACCGGGCAGAGAGACCGGGCAGGCACCGTGTTATGCTGTGGAGTGCATGGTGTACACAGTGCGGGTGCATAGCCCGGTGCGGTACATACCAGCTCCTCGTAACAGCCGGGCTAGAGTGAGCATCGAGCAAGGTGCCATGAAGCCGGCTCTACGCATCTGGTCTCCAGTGCGTCTCCTTGGGCTGGCACACATGGCACCAGCCTTACGCATGGTGTCCCGGTTCGCAAGCACAGCCCAGTGGGGGCTATTCCACCTCGCCGCACTGGCAGGGCGACCGGGAGCATTCAACCAGGTAAGATTGGGCAGGCTCGGTGCAAAAGAGCTCCAGTGCGCCTGCACGTTCCGGTCTATCCAGTACCACCTCCACGCACCAGCCCTTCGGTGGCAGCACCCCGCACCAGGCTGTCTCTCCGTCTCATTCTTACGGGTGCTCCTGTCTTTCCAGCGCTGCCAGAGTCTCCCGCCTGTCCAGAGCTGCTAGAGTCTCCCGCCTGTCCAGAGCTGCTAGAGTCTCCCGCCTGTCCGGAGCTGCTAGAGTCTCCCGACTGTCCAGAGCTGCTAGAGTCTCCCACCTGTCCAGAGCTGCTAGAGTCTCCCGCCTGTCCAGAGCTGCTAGAGTCTCCCGCCTGTCTCCCGCCTGTCCAGAGCTGCCAGAGCCGCCAGTCTGCAAGGAGCCACCAGAGTCGCCAGTCTGCAAGAAGCTGCCAGAGCCGTCAGTCAGCCAGGAGCCACCAGAGCCGTCAACCAGCCTGAGCTATCTCTCTGTCCTGAGCTACCTCTCAGTCCTGAGCTGGAGGAGTTTGTTTAGTCCAGTGGGGCCCTTTAGTAGGGTTGCCAGTCCTAGGTTGGCGGCGAGGGTCACCGTTCCTAGGAGGAGACTAAAGCGGACAAAGACTATGGTGGAGTGGGGTCCACGTCCTGCGCCAGAGCCGCCACCACGGACAGATGCCCACCCAGACCTCCCCTATACGTTCAGGGGAGGGGGGGGGTACTTCTGACCATAGTTCTTTTGTGTTTTCCTTGTTTTAGTGTTGGTGACGATGTGTACTGAGTGGGCATTCTATGTTGTGTGTTAAGTTTTCCTATTTCTATGTTAGGCCTGATATGGTTCTCAATCAGAGTCAGGTGTTAATCATTGTCTCTGATTGGGAACCATATATAGGTAGCCTGTTTTGTGTTGGGTTTTGTGGGTGGTTGTCTTCTGTCTTTGTGTCTTGTTGGGGAATAATCAGAATTAGTTGGTAACATATGTAAGATTTTTTATATTCATTATATGTGTGTAAGTTCCTTCTCATCAGAATGTTGTTTGTATAATACTGTGGCAGGGTTGCAGTCATCTGTTCTCTGTCAGGACTAAGTTACTTGGGCCGCAGAGAGGGGAGAGGTCAAGCGTGTATCTCTTGGCTCCACAATGTCTGTGTGCCATTCAATGTGTCTCTGTGATCTTGTCAAGGAGGGGGCATGTGATATATGCCTGTTGATATGAGGATTTGTTTTATGGTTCTGAGTTTGAGAAAAGAACATAGTTTAGGAGATAAAGCTGAACGATAAATTATGGCCAATGCTGTCTGGCTAATGTGTGTCTTTGCTATAAAGGATCTGTTGCAATGTGTAAGGGGCTCACAGAGAATTCATTGATAGACACTGAATTGATCTGAGAGTCACAGGGTTGTGATGGAGCTCACATAATTAAAGATGGACTTTTTGATAACTGACTTGTGTATGGTTTGCTCTCATTATTTGGTAAATACAGGAAATTTCCACGATAGTCTATGCACCAGATAGAACTGTTTCGGATTTTTTCACATTTGTTGTTTTGTATTTTGTAGTGTTCACGTTTATTGTCCTTATTGAACATGTTGAACACTAACCACGCTGCATTTTGGTCCTCCTCTCCTTCAACGGAAGAAAACCGTTACAAAACAATGCAATGCACTGGCCCTGTGGTGAATTCTCATCTAGCATATTGCACTGGCCCTGTGGTGAATTCTCATCTAGCATATTGCACTGGCCCTGTGGTGAATTCTCGTCTAGCATATTGCACTGGCCCTGTAGTGAATTCTCATCTAGCATATTGTACTGGCCCTGTGGTGAATTCTCATCTAGCATATTGTACCAGCCCTGTGGTGTATTCTCAACAAGCATATTGTACTGGCCCTGTGGTGAATTCTCAACAAGCATATTGTACTGGCCCTGTGGTGAATTCTCATCAAGCATATTGTACTGGCCCTGTGGTGAATTCTCAACAAGCATATTGTGAATTCCAGCCCTGTGGTGAATTCTCAACAAGCATATTGTACTGGCCCTGTGGTGCAATTCTCATTCTCATCTAGCATAGCATATTGTGGCCCTGTGGTGAATTCTCAACAAGGTACTGGCCCTGTGGTGAATTCTCAACAAGCATATTGTACTGGCCCTGTGGTGAATTCTCAACAAGCATATTTCTCAATTCTCAAGCATATTGTACTGGCACTGTGGTGAATTCTCAACAAGCATATTGTACTGGCCCTGTGGTGAATTCTCAACAAGCATATTGTACTGGCCCTGTGGTGAATTCTCATCTAGCATATTGTACTGGCCCTGTGGTGAATTCTCAACAAGCATATTGTACTGGCCCTGTGGTGAATTCTCATCTAGCATATTGTACTGGCCCTGTGGTGAATTCTCAACAAGCATATTGTACATATTGGCCCTGTGTGGTGAATTCTCATCTAGCATATATTGTACTGGCCCTGTGGTGATTCTCATCTAGCATATTGTACTGGCCCAATTCTCAAGCATATTGTACCAGCCCTGTGGTGAATTCTCATCTAGCATATTGTACCACTGGTGTATTCTCCCTGTGCCCTGTGGAATTCTCAACAAGCATATTGTACCAGCCCTGTGGTGAATTCTCAACAAGCATATTGTACTGGCCCTGTGGTGAATTCTGCAATTCTCTGTGTTGAATTCTAGCATATTGTACTGGCCCTGTGGTGAATTCTCAACAAGCATATTGTACTGGCCCTGTGGTGAATTCTCAAGCAAGCCCATATTGTACAAGCATATTGTACTGGCCCTGTGGTGAATTCTCAACAAGCATATTGTACTGGCCCTGTGGTGAATTCTCAACAAGCATATTGTACCAGCCCTGTGGTGAATTCTCAACAAGCATATTGTACTGGCCCTGTGGTGAATTTACCAGCCCTGTGGTGTATTCTCATCTAGCTACTGGCCCTGTGGTGAATTCTCAACAAGCATATTGTACTGGCCCTGTGGTGAATTCTCTGTGGTGAATTCTCAACAAGCATATTGTACTGGCCCTGTGGTGAATTCTCAACAAGTATTCTGGCCCTGTGGTGAATTCTCAACAAGCATATTGTACCAGCCCTGTGGTGAATTCTCAACAAGCATATTGTACTGGCCCTGTGGTGAATTCTCAACAAGCATATTGTACTGGCCCTGTGGTGAATTCTCAACTGTGGTGAAAGCATATTGTACCAGCCCTGTGGTGAATTCTCAACAAGCATATTGTACTGGCCCTGTGGTGAATTCTCATCAAGCTTATTTCTGGCCCTGTGGTGAATTCTCAACAAGCATATTGTACCAGCCCTGTGGTGAATTCTCAACAAGCATATTGTACCACCCTGTGGTGAATTCTCATCCTGTGGTGAATTCTCAACAAGCATATTGTACCAGCCCTGTGGTGAATTCTCATCTAGCATATTGTACCAGCCCTGTGGTGTATTCTCAACAAGCATATTGTACCAGCCCTGTGGTGAATTCTCATCTAGCATATTGTACTGGCCCTGTGGTGAATTCTCATCTAGCATATTGTACTGGCCCTGTGGTGAATTCTCAACAAGCATATTGTACTGGCCCTGTGGTGAATTCTCATCTAGCATATTGTACTGGCCCTGTGGTGAATTCTCATCTAGCATATTGTACTGGCCCTGTGGTGAATTCTCATCTAGCATATTGTACTGGCCCTGTGGTGAATTCTCATCTAGCATATTGTACCAGCATATTGTACCAGC
>NW_027010663.1:0-29803 GCF_036934945.1 Oncorhynchus masou masou | reverse complement strand
CCTCGTTTATAAAACCTCCTGTACCCTGGGGCCTCGTTTATAAAACATCCTGTACCCTGGGCCTCGTTTATAAAACATCATGTACCCTGGGGCCTCGTTTATAAAACATCCTGTACCCTGGGGCCTCGTTTATAAAACATCCTGTACCCTGGGCCTCATTTATAAAACATCCTGTACCCTGGGCCTCGTTTATAAAACATCCTGTACCCTGGGCCTCGTTTATAAAACATCCTGTACCCTGGGGTATCATTTATAAAACATCCTGTACCCTGGGGCCTCATTTATAAAACATCCTGTACCCTGGGCCTCATTTATAAAACATCCTGTACCCTGGGCCTCATTTATAAAACATCCTGTACCCTGGGGCCTCATTTATAAAACATCCTGTACCCTGGGCCTCATTTATAAAACATCCTGTACCCTGGGCCTCATTTATAAAACATCCTGTACCCTGGGGTATCATTTATAAAACATCCTGTACCCTGGGCCTCGTTTATAAAACATCCTGTACCCTGGGCCTCATTTATAAAACATCCTGTACCCTGTGGCCTCGTTTATAAAACATCCTGTACCCTGTGGCCTCGTTTATAAAACATCCTGTACCCTGGGCCTCGTTTATAAAACATCCTGTACCCTGGGCCCTTTATAAAACATCATGGGGGCCTCGTTTATAAACATCCTGTACCCTGGGGCCTCGTTTATAAAACATCCTGTACCCTGGGCCTCATTTATAAAACATCCTGTACCCTGGGGTATCATTTATAAACATCCTGTACCCTGGGCCTCGTTTATAAAACATCCTGTACCCTGGGGTATCATTTATAAAACATCCTGTACCCTGGGCCTCATTTATAAAACATCCTGTACCCTGGGCCTCATTTATAAAACATCCTGTACCCTGGGCCTCATTTATAAAACATCTGTACCCTGGGCCTCATTTATAAAACATCCTGTACCCTGGGGCCTCGTTTATAAAACATCCTGTACCCCTGGGGCCTCATTTATAAAACATCCTGTACCCTGGAGCCTCATTTACTAGAAACATCCTGTACCCAGGGCCTCGTTTATGAAGCATCCTGTACCCTGGGGCCTCGTTTATAAAACATCCTAGCCCTGGGCCTCATTTATAAAACATCCTGTACCCTGGGGCCCTCCATTTATAAAACATCATGTACCCTGGGCCTCATTTATAAAACATCCTGTACCCTGGGGTATCATTTATAAAACATCCTGTACCCTGGGCCTCATTTATAAAACATCCTGTACCCTGGGGCCTCATTTATAAAACATCCTGTACCCTGGGCCTCATTTATAAAACATCCTGTACCCTGGGCCTCATTTATAGTATCCTGTACCCTTGGCCTCATTTATAAAGCATCTGTACCCTCGTTTATAAAACATCCTGTACCCTGGGCCTCATTTATAAACATCCTGTACCCTGGGGCCTCGTTTATAAAACATCCTGTACCCTGGGCCTCATTTATAAAACATCCTGTACCTGAGGCCTCATTTATAAAACATCCTGTACCCTGGGGCCTCGTTTATAAAACATCCTGTACCCTGGGCCTCATTTATAAAACATCCTGTACCCTGGGGCCTCATTTATAAAACATCCTGTACCCTGGGGCCTCGTTTATAAAACATCCTGTACCCTGGGGTATCGTTTATAAAACATCCTGTACCCTGGGGTATCATTTATAAAACATCATGTACCCTGGGGCCTCGTTTATAAAACATCCTGTACCTGGGCCTCATTTATAAAAACATCCTGTACCCTGGGGTATCATTTATAAAACATCCTGTACCCTGGGCCTCGTTTATAAAACATCCTGTACCCTGGGGCCTCATGACCTTCCTGGTTTATAAAACATCCTGTACCCTGGAATCCTTATCATCCCTGTCTTCCTGGTCTCATTTATAAAACATCCTGTACCCTGGGGCCTCATTTTATAAATCCTGTACATCATTTATGCATCCTGTACCCTGGGCCTCATTTATAAAACATCCTGTACCCTGGGCCTCATTTATAAAACATCCTGTACCCTGGGGCCTCGTTTATAAAACATCCTGTACCCTGGGCCTCATTTATAAAACATCCTGTACCCTGGGGCCTCATTTATAAAACATCCTGTACCCTGGGGCCTCATTTATAAAACATCCTGTACCCTGGGCCTCATTTATAAAACATCCTGTACCCTGGGGCCTCGTTTTATAAAACATCCTGTACCCTGGGCCTCATTTATAAAACATCCTGTACCCTGGGGCCTCATTTATAAAACATCCTGTACCCCTGGGGCCTCATTTATAAAACATCCTGTACCCTGAGGCCTCATTTATAAAACATCCTGTACCCTGAGGCTTTATAAATCAGGCCTCTCGTTTATAAAACATCCTGTACCCTGGGGCCTCGTTTATAAAACATCCTGTACCCTGGGGTATCATTTATAAAACATCCTTACCCTAAAACATCTGTACCCTGGGCCTGTACCCTGGGGCCTTTATAAAACATCCTGTACCCTGGGGTATCATTTCATCCCATGTACCCTGGGGCCTCATTTAAACATCCTGTACCCTGGGGCCTCGTTTATAAAACATCCTGTACCCTGGGGCCTCATTTATAAAACATCCTGTACCCTGGGCCTCATTTATCATCCTTTATAAAAACATCCTGTACCCTGGGGCCTCGTTTATAAAACATCTGTACCCTGGGCCTCATTTATAAAACATCCTGTACCCTGGGCCTCATTTATAAAACATCCTGTACCCTGGGGCCTCGTTTATAAAACATCCTGTACCCTGGGAGGCCTCATTTATAAAACATCCTGTACCCTGGGCCTCATTTATAAAACATCCTGTACCTTGGGGCCTCATTTATAAAACATCCTGTACCCTGGGGCCTCGTTTATAAAACATCCTGTACCCACAGGGCCTCATTTATAAAACATCCCTGTACCCTGGGGTATCATTTATAAAACATCCTTGTACCCTGGGCCTACGTTTATAAAACATCCTGTACCCTGAGGTATCATTTATAAAACATCCTGTACCCTGGGGGTATCATTTATAAAACATCCTGTACCCTGGGGCCTCATTTATAAAACATCCTGCTGCCCTGAGGGTATCATTTATCTAAAACATGTCTGTACCCTGGGGCCTCGTTTATAAAACATCCTGTACCCTGGGCCTCATTTATAAAACATCCTGTACCCTGGGGCCTCATTTATAAACATCCTGTACCCTGGGGCCTCGTTTATAAACATCCTGTACCCTGGGGCCTCGTTTATAAACATCCTGTACCCTGGGTATCATCCTTACCCTGGGCCTCATTTAAAAACATCCTGTACCCTGGGGCCTCATTTATAAAACATCCTGTACCCTGGGGCCTCGTTTATAAAACATCCTGTACCCTGGGGCCTCATTTATAAAACATCCTGTACCTGGGGCCTCATTTATAAAACATCCTGTACCCTGGGGTATCATTTATAAAACATCCTGTACCCTGGGGCCTCATTTATAAAACATCCTGTACCCTGGGGTATCATTTATAAAACATCCTGTATAAAAAACATCCTGTACCCTGGGGCCTCGTTTATAAAACATCCTGTACCCTGGGGTATCATTTATAAAACATCCTGTACCCTGGGGCCTCATTTATAAAACATCCTGTACCCTGGGGCCTCATTTATAAAACATCCTGCCTAGGGCCTCATTTATAAAACATCCTGTACCCTGGGGTATCATTTATAAAACATCCTGTACCCTGGGCCTCATTTATAAAACATCCTGTACCCTGGGGCCTCATTTATAAAACATCCTGTACCCTGGGCCTCATTTATAAAACATCCTGTACCCTGGGCCTCATTTATAAAACATCCTGTACCCTGGGGCCTCGTTTATAAAACATCCTGTACCCTGGGCCTCGTTTATAAAACATCCTGTACCCTGGGCCTCATTTATAAAACATCCTGTACCCTGGGGCCTCATTTATAAAACATCCTGTACCCCGGGCCTCATTTATAAAACATTGTGTACCCTGGGGCCTCGTTTATAAAACATCCTGTACCCTGGGGCCTCATTTATAAAACATCCTGTACCCTGGGGCCTCATTTATAAAACATCCTGTACCCTGGGGCCTCCTGTTTATAAAACATCCTGTACCCTGGGGCCTCATTTATAAAACATCCTGTACCCTGGGGTATCATTTATAAAACATCCTGTTCCCTGGGGCCTCATTTATAAAACATCCTGTACCCTGGGCCTCATTTATAAAACATCCTGTACCCTGGGGCCTCATTTATAAAACATCCTGTACCCTGGGGTATCATTTATAAACATCCTGTACCCTGGGGCCTCATTTATAAAACATCCTGTACCCTGGGGTATCATTTATAAAACATCCTGTACCCTGGGCCTCATTTATAAAAACATCCTGTACCCTGGGGCCTCATTTATAAAACATCCTGTATAAAACATCCTGTACCCTGGGCCTCATTTATAAAACATCCTGTACCCTGGGCCTCATTTATAAAACATCCTGTACCCTGGGGCCTCGTTTATAAAACATCCTGTACCCTGGGCCTCATTTATAAAACATCCTGTACCCTGGGCCTCATTTATAAAACATCCTGTACCCTGGGGCCTCATTTATAAAACATCCTGTACCCTGGGCCTCGTATCCTGTATTTATAAAACATCCTGTACCCTGGGCCTCATTTATAAAACATCCTGTACCTGGGGCCTCATTTAAAAACATCCTGTACCCTGGGGCCTCATTTATAAAACATCCTGTACCCTGGGGCCTCATTTATAAAACATCCTGTTCCCTGGGGTATCATTTATAAAACATCCTGTACCCTGGGGCCTCGTTTATAAAACATCCTGTACCCTGGGGCATCGTTTATAAAACATCCTGTACCCTGGGGTATCATTTATAAAACATCCTGTACCCTGGGGCCTCATTTATAAAACATCCTGTACCCTGGGGTTTATAAAACATCCTGTACCCTGGGGTATCATTTATAAAACATCCCCTGTCATTTATAAAACATCCTGTACCCTGGGGCCTCATTTATAAAACATCCTGTACCCTGGGGCCTCATTTATAAAACATCCTGTACCCTGGGCCTCATTTATAAAACATCCTGTACCCTGGGCCTCATTTATAAAACATCCTGTACCCTGGGGCCTCATTTATAAAACATCCTGTACCCTGGGGCCTCATTTATAAAACATCCTGTACCCTGGGCCTCATTTATAAAACATCCTGTACCCCTGTTTATAAAACTTATCCTGTACCCTGGGGCCTCATTTATAAAACATCCTGTGGGCCCTGGGGCCTCATTTATAAAACATCCTGTACCCTGGGGCCTCATTTATAAAACATCCTGTATCATCGTTTATAAAACATCCTGTACCCTGGGGTATCATTTATAAAACATCCTGTACCCTGGGTATCATTTATAAAACATCCTGTACCCTGGGGTATCATTTATAAAACATCCTGTACCCTGGGCCTCATTTATAAAACATCCTGTACCCTGGGGCCTCATTTATAAAACATCCTGTACCCTGGGGTATCATTTATAAAACATCCTGTACCCTGGGGTATCATCCTGTACCCTGGGGCCTCAAACATCCTGTACCCTGGGCCTCATTTATAAAACATCCTGTACCCTGGGGCCTCGTTTATAAAACATCCTGTACCCTGGGGTATCATTTATAAAACATCCTGTACCCTGGGGCCTCATTTATAAAACATCCTGTACCCTGGGCCTCATTTATAAAACATCCTGTACCCTGGGCCTCATTTATAAAACATCCTGTACCCTGGGCCTCATTTATAAAAACCCTGGGGCCTCGTTTATAAACATCCATGTACCCTGGGCCTCATTTATAAAACATCCTGTACCCTGGGCCTCATTTATAAAACATCCTGTACCCTGGGGCCTCGTTTATAAAACATCCTGTACCCTGGGCCTCATTTATAAAACATCCTGTACCCTGGGCCTCATTTATAAAACATCCTGTACCTTGGGGCCTCGTTATAAAACATCCTGTACCCTGGGCCTCGTTTATAAAACATCCTGTACCCTGGGGCCTCGTTTATAAAACATCCTGTACCCTGGGCCTCATTTATAAAACATCCTGTACCCTGGGGCCTCATTTATAAAACATCCTGTACCCTGGGGCCTCGTTTATAAAACATCCTGTACCCTGGGGCCTCGTTTATAAAACATCCTGTACCCTGGGGTATCATTTATAAAACATCCTGTACCCTGGGCCTCGTTTATAAAACATCCTGTACCCTGGGGTATCATTTATAAAACATCCTGTACCCTGGGGTATCATTTATAAAACATCATGTACCCTGGGGCCTCGTTTATAAACATCCTGTACCCTGGGGCCTCATTTATAAAACATCCTGTACCCTGGGGCCTCGTTTATAAAACATCCTGTACCCTGGGGTATCATTTATAAAACATCATGTACCCTGGGGTATCATTTATAAAACATCATGTACCCTGGGGTATCATTTATAAAACATCCTGTACCCTGGGGTATCATTTATAAAACATCCTGTACCCTGGTCCTCATTTATAAAACATCCTGTACCCTGGGGCCTCATTTATAAAACATCCTGTACCCTGGGGCCTCATTTATAAAACATCCTGTACCCTGGGCCTCATTTATAAAACATCCTGTACCCTGGGCCTCATTTATAAAACATCCTGTACCCTGGGGCCTCATTTATAAAACATCCTGTACCCTGGGCCTCATTTATAAAACATCCTGTACCCTGGGCCTCATTTATAAAACATCCTGTACCTTGGGGCCTCGTTTATAAAACATCCTGTACCCTGGGCCTCGTTTATAAAACATCCTGTACCCTGGGGCCTCGTTTATAAAACATCCTGTACCCTGGGCCTCATTTATAAAACATCCTGTACCCTGGGGCCTCATTTATAAAACATCCTGTACCCTGGGGCCTCGTTTATAAAACATCCTGTACCCTGGGGCCTCGTTTATAAAACATCCTGTACCCTGGGGTATCATTTATAAAACATCCTGTACCCTGGGCCTCGTTTATAAAACATCCTGTACCCTGGGGTATCATTTATAAAACATCCTGTACCCTGGGGTATCATTTATAAAACATCCCTGGGCTGTACCCTGGGGCCTCGTTTATAAAACATCCTGTATTATCATAAACATCCTGTACCCTGGGGCCTCATTTATAAAACATCCTGTACCCTGGGCCTCATTTATAAAACATCCTGTACCCTGGGGCCTCATTTATAAAACATCCTGTACCCTGGGCCTCATTTATAAAACATCCTGTACCCTGGGCCTCATTTATAAAACATCCTGTACCCTGGGGCCTCGTTTATAAAACATCCTGTACCCTGGGGCCTCATTTATAAAACATCCTGTACCCTGGGCCTCATTTATAAAACATCCTGTACCTTGGGGTATCATTTATAAAACATCCTGTACCCTGGGGCCTCGTTTATAAAACATCCTGTACCCTGGGCCTCGTTTATAAAACATCCTGTACCCTGGGCCTCATTTATAAAACATCCTGTACCCTGGGGCCTCATTTATAAAACATCCTGTTCCCTGGGGCCTCGTTTATAAAACATCCTGTACCCTGGGGGCCTCGTTTATAAAACATCCTGTACCCTGGGGTATCATTTATAAAAACATCCTGTACCTGGGCCTCGTTTATAAAACATCTGTACCCCTGGGGTATCATTTATAAAACATCCTGTACCCTGGGGCCTCGTTTATAAAACATCCTGGGCCTCATTTATAAAACATCCTGTACCCTGGGGCCTCATTTATAAAACATCCTGTACCCTGGGCCTGCATTTATAAAACATCCTGTACCCTGGGGCCTCATTTATAAAACATCCCCCCTGGGGTATCATTTATAAACATCCTGTACCCTGGGCCTCGTTTATAAAACATCCTGTACCCTGGGGTATCATTTATAAAACATCCTGTACCCTGGGGCCTCGTTTATAAAACATCCTGTACCCTGGGGCCTCATTTATAAAACATCCTGTACCCTGGGGTATCATTTATAAAACATCCTGTACCCTGGGCCTCGTTTATAAAACATCCTGTACCCTGGGGCCCTCATTTATAAAACATCCTGTACCCTGTGGCCTCATTTATAAAACATCCACTCTACCCTGGGCCTCATTTATAAACATCCTGTACCCTGGGGCCTCATTATAAACATCCTGTACCCCTGGGCCTCGTTTATAAAACATCCTGTACCCTGAGGCCTCATTTATAAAACATCCTGTACCCTGGGGTATCATTTATAAAACATCCTGTACCCTGGGCCTCGTTTATAAAACATCCTGTACCCTGGGGTATCATTTATAAAAACATCCTGTACCCTGTGGCCTCATTTATAAACATCCTCTACCCTGGGCCTCATTTATAAACATCCTGTACCCTGGGGCCTCATTTATAAAACATCCTGTACCCTGGGCCTCGTTTATAAACATCCTGTACCCTGGGGCCTCATTTATAAAACATCCTGTACCCTGGGGCCTCATTTATAAAACATCCTGTACCCTGAGGGTATCATTTATAAAACATCTGTACCCTGGGCACCGTTTATAAAACATCCTGTACCCTGTGGCCTCATTTATAAAACATCCTGTACCCTGGGGCCTCGTTTATAAAACATCCTGTACCCTGGGCCTCATTTATAAACATCATCTGGGGCCTCATTTATATAAAACATCCTGTACCCTGGGGTCTTTTATAAAACATCCTGTACCCTGGGGTATCATTTATAAAACATCCTGTACCCTGGGCCTCGTTATAAAACATCCTGTACCCTGTGGCCTCGTTTATAAAACATCCTGTACCCTGGGGCTCATTTATAAAACATCCTGTACCCTGGGCCTCATTTATAAAACATCCTGTGCCCTGGGGCCTCGTTTGCTAAACATCCTGTACCCTGGGGTATCATTTATAAAACATCCTGTACCCTGGGGTATCATTTATAAAACATCCTGTACCCTGGGCCTCGTTTATAAAACATCCTGTACCCTGGGCCTCGTATAAAACATTTATAATAAAACATCCTGTACCCTAAAAATATTTATAAACATCCTGTACCCTGGCCTCATTTATCCTGTAATCATTTATAAACATCCTGTACCCTGGGGTATCATTTATAAACATCCTGTACCCTGGGCCTCGTTTATAAAACATCCTGTACCCTGGGGTATCATTTATAAAACATCCTGTACCCTGGGCCTCATTTATAAAACATCCTGTACCCTGGGCCTCATTTATAAAACATCCTGTACCCTGGGGCCTCATTTATAAAACATCCTGTACCCTGGGCCTCATTTATAAAACATCCTGTACCCTGGGCCTCATTTATAAAACATCCTGTACCCTGGGCCTCATTTATAAACATCCTGTACCCTGGGGTATCATTTATAAAACATCCTGTACCCTGGGGCCTCATTTATAAAACATCCTGTACCCTGGGGGTATCATTTATAAAACATCCTGTACCCTGGGGCCTCGTTTGTAAACATCCTGTACCCTGGGTATCATTTATAAAACATCCTGTACCCTGGGGTATCATTTATAAAACATCCTGTACCCTGGGGCCTCATTTATAAAACATCCTGTACCCTGGGGCCTCATAAAACATTGTATAAAAACATCCTGTACCCTGGGCCTCATTTATAAAACATCCTGTACCCTGGGCCTCATTTATAAAACATCCTGTACCCTGGGGCCTCATTTATAAAACATCCTGTACCCTGGGCCTCATTTATAAAACATCCTGTACCCTGGGCCTCATTTATAAAACATCCTGTACCCTGGGGCCTCGTTTATAAAACATCCTGTACCCCTGGGCCTGGGCCTCATTTATAAACATCCTGTACCTTGGGGCCTCGTTTATAAAACATCCTGTACCCTGGGCCTCGTTTATAAAACATCCTGTACCCTGGGGCCTCATTTATAAAACATCCTGTACCCTGGGGCCTCATTTATAAACATCCTGTACCCTGGGGCCTCATTTATAAACATCCTGTACCCTGGGCCTCATTTATAAAACATCCTGTACCCTGGGGCCTCATTTATAAAACATCCTGTACCCTGGGGTATCATTTATAAAAACATCCTGTACCCTGGGCCTCGTTTTTATAAAACATCCTGTACCCTGGGGCCTCATTTATAAAACATCCTGTACCCTGGGGCCTCGTTATAAAACATCCTGTACCCTGGGGCCTCATTTATAAAACATCCTGTACCCTGGGGTATCATTTATAAAACATCCTGTACCCTGGGCCTCATTTATAAAACATCCTGTACCCTGGGGTCATTTATAAAACATCCTGTACCCTGGGCCTCATTTATAAAACATCCTGTACCCTGGGGGCCTCATTTATAAAACATCCTGTACCCTGGGGCCTCATTTATAAAACATCCTGTACCCTGGGCCTCATTTATAAACATCCTGTACCCTGGGGTATCATTTATAAAACATCCTGTACCCTGGGGCCTCGTTTATAAAACATCCTGTACCCTGGGCCTCATTTATAAAACATCCTGTACCCTGGGCCTCATTTATAAAACATCCTGTACCCTGGGGCCTCGTTTATAAAACATCCTGTACCCTGGGGTATCATTTATAAAACATCCTGTACCCTGGGGCCTCATTTATAAAAACATCCTGTACCCTGGGCCTCATTTATAAAACATCCTGTACCCTGGGGCCTCATTTATAAAACATCCTGTACCCTGGGGCCTCATTTATAAAACATCCTGTACCCTGGGGTATCATTTATAAAACATCCTGTACCCTATAAAACATCCTGTACCCTGGGGTATCATTTATAAAACATCCTGTACCCTGGGGCCTCATTTATAAAACATCCTGTACCCTGGGGCCTCATTTATAAAACATCCTGTACCCTGGGGCCTCGTTTATAAAACATCCTGTACCCTGGGGTATCATTTATAAAACATCATGTACCCTGGGGCCTCATTTATAAAACATCCTGTACCCTGGGGCCTCATTTATAAAACATCCTGTACCCTGGGGCCTCATTTATAAAACATCCTGTACCCTGGGCCTCATTTATAAAACATCCTGTACCCTGGGCCTCATTTATAAAACATCCTGTACCCTGGGGCCTCGTTTATAAAACATCCTGTACCCTGGGGCCTCATTTATAAAACATCCTGTACCCTGGGCCTCATTTATAAAACATCCTGTACCTTGGGGCCTCGTTTATAAAACATCCTGTACCCTGGGCCTCGTTTATAAAACATCCTGTACCCTGGGGCCTCGTTTATAAAACATCCTGTACCCTGGGCCTCATTTATAAAACATCCTGTACCCTGGGGCCTCATTTATAAAACATCCTGTACCCTGGGGCCTCATTTATAAAACATCCTGTACCCTGGGGCCTCATTTATAAAACATCCTGTACCCTGGGGTATCATTTATAAAACATCCTGTACCCTGGGCCTCGTTTATAAAACATCCTGTACCCTGGGGTATCATTTATAAAACATCCTGTACCCTGGGGCCTCGTTTATAAAACATCCTGTACCCTGGGGCCTCATTTATAAACATCCTGTACCCTGGGGTATCATTTATAAAACATCCTGTACCCTGGGCCTCATTTATAAAAAACATCCTGTACCCTGGGGCCTCATTTATAAAACATCCTGTACCCTGTACCTCTGGGCCTCATTTATAAAAACATCCTGTACCCTGGGGCCTCATTTATAAAACATCCTGTACCCTGGGGCCTCATTTATAAAAACATCCTTTGGGCCTCATTTATAAAACATCCTGTACCTTGGGGCCTCGTTTATAAAACATCCTGTACCCTGGGGCCTCGTTTATAAAACATCCTGTACCCTGGGCCTCATTTATAAACATCCTGTACCCTGGGCCTCATTTATAAACATCCTGTACCCTGGGGTATCATTTATAAAACATCCTGTACCCTGGGGCCCTGCTTATAAAACATCCTGTACCCTGGGGCCTCTGCTTATAAAACATCCTGTACCCTGGGCCTCATTTATAAACATCCTGTACCCTGGGCCTCATTTATAAAACATCCTGTACCCTGGGGTATCATTTATAAAAGATTCCTGTACCCGGGGCCTCGTTTATAAAACATCCTGTACCCTGGGGCCTCATTTATAAAACATCCTGTACCCTGGGGCCTCATTTATAAAACATCCTGTACCCTGGGCCTCGTTTATAAAACATCCTGTACCCTGGGGCCTCATTTATAAAACATCCTGTACCCTGGGGCCTCATTTATAAAACATCCTGTACCCTGGGGTATCATTTATAAAACATCCTGTACCCTGGGCCTCGTTTATAAAACATCCTGTACCCTGTGGCCTCGTTTATAAAACATCCTGTACCCTGGGGCCTCGTTTATAAAACATCCTGTACCCTGGGCCTCATTTATAAAACATCCTGTACCCTGGGGCCTCGTTTATAAAACATCCTGTACCCTGGGCCTCATTTATAAAACATCCTGTACCCTGGGCCTCGTTTATAAAACATCCTGTACCCTGGGCCTCGTTTATAAAACATCCTGTACCCTGGGGCCTCATTTATAAAACATCCTGTACCCTGGGGTATCATTTATAAAACCCTTACGTATAAAACATCCTGTACCCTGGGGCCTCTGCTTAAAAACATCATGTACCCTGGGGTATCATTTATAAAACATCCTGTACCCTGGGTATCATTTATAAACATCCTGTACCCTGGGGTATCATTATAAAACATCCTGTACCCTGGGGCCTCATTTATAAAACATCCTGTACCCTGGGGCCTCCATTTATAAAACATCCTGTACCCTGGGGTATCATTTATAAAACATCCTGTACCCTGGGGTATCATTTATAAAACATCCTGTACCCTGGGGCCTCATTTATAAAACATCCTGTACCCTGGGGCATCCTGTGCCCTGTATCATTTATAAAACATCCTGTACCCTGGGGTATCATTTATAAAACATCCTGTACCCTGGGGTTTATAAAACATCCTGTATTTTTATAAACATCCTGTACCCTGGGGTATCATTTATAAAACATCCTGTACCCTGGGGCCTCATTTATAAAACATCCTGTACCCTGGGCCTCATTTATAAAACATCCTGTACCCTGGGGCCTCATTTATAAAACATCCTGTACCCTGGGCCTCATTTATAAAACATCCTGTACCCTGGGCCTCATTTATAAAACATCCTGTACCCTGGGGCCTCGTTTATAAAACATCCTGTACCCTGGGGCCTCATTTATAAAACATCCTGTACCCTGGGCCTCATTTATAAAACATCCTGTACCTTGGGGCCTCGTTTATAAAACATCCTGTACCCTGGGGCCTCGTTTATAAAACATCCTGTACCCTGGGCCTCATTTATAAAACATCCTGTACCCTGGGGCCTCATTTATAAAACATCCTGTACCTCCTGGGGCCTCGTTTATAAAACATCCTGTACCCTGGGGCCTCATTTATAACATCCTGTACCCTGGGGTATCATTTATAAAACATCCTGTACCCTGGGGCCTCGTTTATAAAACATCCTGTACCCTGGGGTATCATTTATAAAACATCCTGTACCCTGGGTATCATTTATAAAACATCCTGTACCCTGGGGCCTCATTTATAAAACATCCTGTACCCTGTGGTATCATTTATAAAACATCCTGTACCCTGGGCCTCGTTTATAAAACATCCTGTACCCTGGGCCTCATTTATAAAACATCCTGTACCTGGGCCTCATTTATAAAACATCCTGTACCCTGGGGCCTCGTTTTATAAAACATCCTGTACCCTGGGGCCCTCATTTATAAAACATCCTTGTACCCTGGGCCTCATTTATAAAACATCCTGTACTTTGGGGCCTGCTATAAAACATCCTGTACCCTGGGGCCTCAGGTATATTCCTCCTCGTTTTATAAAACATCCTGTACCCTGGCCTCATTTATAAAACATCCTGTACCCTGGGGCCTCATTTATAAAACATCCTGTACCCTGGGGCCTCGTTTATAAAACATCCGTACCCCTGGGGCCTATTTATAAAACATCCCACCCTGGGGTATCATTTATAAACATCCTGTACCCTAGGCCCATTTATAAAACATCCTGTACCCTGGGGTATCATCCTTATAAAACATCCTGTACCCTGGGGCCTCGTTTATAAAACATCCTGTACCCTGGGGCCTCATTTATAAAACATCCTGTACCCTGGGGTATCAATATAAAACATCCTGTACCCTGGGCCTCGTTTATAAAACATCCTGTACCCTGGGGCCTCGTTTATAAAACATCCTGTACCCTGGGCCTCATTTATAAAACATCCTGTACCCTGGGGCCTCGTTTATAAAACATCCTGTACCCTGGGCCTCATTTATAAAACATCCTGTACCCTGGGCCTCGTTTATAAAACATCCTGTACCCTGGGCCTCGTTTATAAAACATCCTGTACCCTGGGGCCTCATTTATAAAACATCCTGTACCCTGGGGTATCATTTATAAAACATCCTGTACCCTGGGCCTCGTTTATAAAACATCCTGTACCCTGGGGTATCATTTATAAAACATCATGTACCCTGGGGTATCATTTATAAAACATCCTGTACCCTGGGCCTCGTTTATAAAACATCCTGTACCCTGGGGTATCATTTATAAAACATCCTGTACCCTGGGCCTCATTTATAAAACATCCTGTACCCTGGGGTATCATTTATAAAACATCCTGTACCCTGGGGTATCATTTATAAAACATCCTGTACCCTGGGCCTCATTTATAAAACATCCTGTACCCTGGGCCTCATTTATAAAACATCCTGTACCCTGTGGCCTCATTTATAAAACATCCTCTACCCTGGGCCTCATTTATAAAACATCCTGTACCCTGGGGCCTCATTTATAAAACATCCTGTACCCTGGGCCTCGTTTATAAAACATCCTGTACCCTGGGGCCTCATTTATAAAACATCCTGTACCCTGGGGCCTCATTTATAAAACATCCTGTACCCTGGGGCCTCGTTTATAAAACATCCTGTACCCTGGGGCCTCATTTATAAAACATCCTGTACACTGGGGTATCATTTATAAAACATCATGTACCCTGGGGTATCATTTATAAAACATCATGTACCCTGGGGTATCATTTATAAAACATCCTGTACCCTGGGCCTCGTTTATAAAACATCCTGTACCCTGGGGCCTCATTTATAAAACATCCTGTACCCTGGGGCCTCATTTATAAAACATCCTGTACCCTGGGCCTCGTTTATAAAACATCCTGTACCCTGGGGCCTCATTTATAAAACATCCTGTACCCTGGGGCCTCATTTATAAAACATCCTGTACCCTGGGGTATCATTTATAAAACATCATGTACCCTGGGCCTCGTTTATAAAACATCCTGTACCCTGGGGCCTCATTTATAAAACATCCTGTACCCTGGGGCCTCATTTATAAAACATCCTGTACCCTGGGGTATCATTTATAAAACATCCTGTACCCTGGGGTATCATTTATAAAACATCCTGTACCCTGGGCCTCGTTTATAAAACATCCTGTACCCTGGGGCCTCATTTATAAAACATCCTGTACCCTGGGGTATCATTTATAAAACATCCTGTACCCTGGGCCTCGTTTATAAAACATCCTGTACCCTGGGGTATCATTTATAAAACATCATGTACCCTGGGGTATCATTTATAAAACATCATGTACCCTGGGGTATCATTTATAAAACATCATGTACCCTGGGGCCTCATTTATAAAACATGTAAATAGATTTATACTTGAACTTAGTCGTAAAATGATTTCCGACAGTGTGCTCATGTTGGATTCATAAAAGATATTGAGCATAAAAACAATTGATGACGCAGGTTCTAAGAAGCCCATTTGTAACGTACGGTCTTGTGATCTATAAATCTCTAATTAACTTCAAATTGAAGGCACCTGAACGTGCCTTACAATCGGCGATTTTCCCTTATAGAATGCTAGAACATATGAGGGTTTAGACAGGAATAGCCATGGACCAAAGAGAAGAGCTAACTCTGTGGAAGACGAGATCACAGCGATGGGAGAGGAGATTGAAGACAGGCAACACGTATTATTGGGTGGACTAAATAGTGGGTTGACGAAGCCAAACGGGTGTCTTGGGAGTGTGTCACCGCTGCAGTGAACGAGGTGGAGCAGCAAGACAGAACTGTGGCTGATGGGAAAAATAAATGGTCTGACCTTAAGCTGTAGGGGAAATAAATGGTCTGACCTTAAACTGTAGGGAAATAAATGGTCTGACCTTAAACTGTAGGGGAAATAAATGGTCTGACCTTAAGCTGTAGGGGAAATAAATGGTCTGACCTTAAACTGTAGGGGAAATAAATGGTCTGACCTTAAACTGTAGGGGAAATAAATGGTTTGACCTTAAACTGTAAGGGAAAGAATTGCCATGCACAACCAGCAGGACAATCACTGACCATTTCAACGCCAAGTCTCGACTCTGAGTAGAGATATGACCATTTCAACCTCAAAGTAAGGATTTATAATAACTACGTATACATGGTTTTCTGAGTCAGTCATACCTAAGATCAGAATTGATCCGGTCCGTTTTATAAATGAGGCCCCTGATCTTTACTATCTGTACTGATCTGTAGAGACCGACAGAGGGCAGCACAGAGAAACAATCCAATAATGTCTCCCTCATCCTGAAGCCAGAGTATACTGAAGTGGCCCCTAGAGACGCTGATCTGGGATCAGTTTGGCAATGAGGCCCTTTATCTACTTTCCCAAGAGCAGTATCCCTTTAAGGTTAGATTTGGGTAATCTCTCGTGAACAGACTACATAGACACCTGACCAAATTATGCAACATTTTAGTTCTGGGATAACTGAAGTAAGGTTTGGGGAGGGGGAAACTGATCCTAGATCTGTAACTTGAAACTTCATCCCAGAGCAGCTAAGCAGACAAATAAGAACAAGAGACAGATTCAATTGACAAAAATATGTACCAAAACTTTTTCCCCTTCTGGTGACTGGATGAAACCGAACTCACTGACGACAAAGGCGAGTAGGTAGGTTGACATGAGGGTGTGGGTTGGAAGCTGGTCCGAGTAACATCCTGGCCGTTGACAGTGACATTGACTGAGGCTACAGGTGAAGAGAGAGATACAGGTTAGTGAGCGTAGCAGAGACAACACGTTGGTTTCCCCAGCAACAGTAGTTCAGATCCCTACCGTGACAACACGTTGGTTTCCCCAGCAACAGTAGTTCAGATCCCTACCGTGACAACACGTTGGTTTCCCCAGCAACAGGAGTTCAGATCACTACCGTGACAACATGTTGGTTTTCCCCAGCAATAGGAGTTCAGATCCCTACCGTGACAACACGTTGGTTTCCCCAGCAACAGGAGTTCAGATCCCAACCGTGACAACACGTTGGTTTCCCCAGCAACAGTAGTTCAGACACCTACCGTGTCAACACGTTGGTTACCCCAGCAACAGGAGTTCAGATCCCTACCGTGACAACACGTTGGTTTCCCCAGCAACAGGAGTTCAGATCCCTACCGTGACAACACGTTGGTTTCCCCAGCAACAGTAGTTCAGACACCTACCGTGTCAACACGTTGGTTTCCCCAGCAACAGGAGTTCAGATCCCTACCGTGACAAAATGTTAGTTTCCCCAGCAACAGGAGTTCATACACCTACCGTGTCAACACGTTGGTTTCCCCAGCAACAGTAGTTCAGATCCCTACCGTGTCAACACGTTGGTTTCCCCAGCAACAGTAGTTCAGATCCCTACCGTGACAACACGTTGGTTTCCCCAGCAACAGGAGTTCAGATCCCTACCGTGACAACACGTTGGTTTCCCCAGCAACAGGAGTTCAGATCCCTACCGTGACAACACATTGGTTTCCCCAGCAACAGGAGTTCAGATCCCTACCGTGACAACACATTGGTTTCCCCAGCAACAGGAGTTCAGATCCCTACTGTGACAACACATTAGTTTTCCCAGCAACAGGATTTCAGATCCCTACCGTGACAACACATTGGTTTCCCCAGCAACAGGAGTTCAGATCCCTACCGTGACAACACATTGGTTTCCCCAGCAACAGGAGTTCAGATCCCTACTGTGACAACACATTGGTTTCCCCAGCAACAGGAGTTCAGATCCCTACCGTGACAACACGTTGGTTTCCCCAGCAACAGGAGTTCAGATCCCAACCGTGACAACACGTTGGTTTCCCCAGCAACAGGAGTTCAGATCCCTACCGTGACAACACGTTGGTTTCCACGGCAACAAGAGTTCAGATCCCTACCGTGACAACACGTTGGTTTCCCCAGCAATAGGAGTTCAGATCCCTACCGTGACAACATGTTGGTTTCTCCAGCAACATGAGGTCAGATCCCTACTGTGACAACATGTTGGTTTCCCCAGCAATAGGAGTTCAGATCCCTACCGTGACAACATGTTGGTTTCCCCAGCAATAGGAGTTCAGATCCCTACCGTGACAACATGTTGGTTTCCCCAGCAACAGGAGGTCAGATCCCTACCGTGACAACATGTTGGTTTCCCCAGCAACAGGAGTTCAGATCCCTACCGTGACAACACGTTGGTTTCCCCAGCAATAGGAGGTCAGATCCCTACCGTGACAACATGTTAGTTTCCCCAGCAACAGGAGTTCCAGATCCCTACCGTGACAACACGTTGGTTTCCCCAGCAACAGGAGGTCAGATCCTACCGTGACAACACGTTGGTTTCCCAGCAATAGGAGTTCAGGTCCCTACCGTGACAACATGTTGGTTTCCCCAGCAATAGGAGTTCAGATCCCTACCGTGACAACACGTTGGTTTCCCCAGCAACAGGAGGTCAGATCCCCTACCGTGACAACACGTTGGTTTCCCCAGCAACAGGAGGTCAGATCCCTACCGTGACAACATGTTGGTTTCCCCAGCAATAGGAGTTCAGATCCCTACCGTGACAACATGTTGGTTTCCCCCAGCAACAGGAGGTCAGATCCCTACCATGACAACATGTTGGTTTCCCCAGCAACAGGAGGTCAGATCCCTACCGTGACAACATGTTGGTTTCCCCCAGCAACAGGAGTTCAGATCCCTACCGTGACAACATGTTGGTTTCCCCAGCAACATGAGGTCAGGATCCCTACCGTGACAACACGTTTGTTTTCCCAGCAACAGGAGGTCAGATCCCTACCGTGACAACACGTTGGTTACCCCAGCAACAGGAGTTCCAGATCCCTACCGTGACAACACGTTGGTTTCCCCCAGCAACAGGAGTTCAGATCCCTACTGTGACAACACATTGGTTTCCCCAGCAACAGGAGTTCAGATCCCTACCGTGACAACACATTGGTTTCCCCAGCAACAGGAGTTCAGATCCCGCCCCTTCTGTGACAAAACATTGGTTTCCCCAGCAACAGGAGTTCAGATCCCTACCGTGTCAACACGTTGGTTTCCCAGCAACAGGAGTTCAGATCCCTACCGTGACAACATGTTGGTTTCCCAGCAACATGAGGTCAGATCCCTACCGTGACAACACGTTGGTTTCCCCAGCAACAGGAGGTCAGATCCCTACCGTGACAACACGTTGGTTACCCCAGCAACAGGAGTTCAGATCCCTACCGTGACAACACGTTGGTTTCCCCAGCAACAGGAGTTCAGATCCCTACTGTGACAACACATTGGTTTCCCCAGCAACAGGAGATCAGATCCCTACTGTGACAACACATTGGTTTCCAGCAACAGGAGTTCAGATCCCTTCTGTGACAAAACATTGGTTTCCAGCAACAGGAGTTCAGATCCCTACTGTGACAACACATTGGTTTTCCCCAGCAACAGGAGTTCAGATCCCCTACCGTGTCAACACGTTGGTTTCCCCAGCAACAGGAGTTCGATCCCTACTGTGACAACACATTGGTTTCCCCAGCAACAGGGAGTTCAGATCCCTACCGTGACAACACATTGGTTTCCAGCAACAGGAGTTCAGATCCCTACTGTGACAACACATTGGTTTCCCAGCAACAGGAGTTCAGATCCCTACCGTGACAACATGTTGGTTTCCCCAGCAACAGGAGGTCAGCTCCTACCGGGTGACAACATGTTGGTTTCCCCAGCAACAGGAGTTCAGATCCCTACCGTGACAACACATTGGTTTCCCCAGCAACAGGAGTTCAGATCCCTACTGTGATAACATTGGTTTCCCCAGCAACAGGAGTTCAGATCCCTACTGTGATAACACATTGGTTTCCCCAGCAACAGGAGTTCAGATCCCTACTGTGACAACACATTGGTTTCCCCAGCAACAGGAGTTCAGATCCCTACTGTGACAACACATTGGTTTCCCCAGCAACAGGAGTTCAGATCCCTACTGTGACAACACATTGGTTTCCCCAGCAACAGGAGTTCAGATCCCTACCGTGACAACATGTTGGTTTCCCCAGCAACAGGAGGTCAGCTCCCTACCGTGACAACATGTTGGTTTCCCCAGCAACAGGAGTTCAGATCCCTACCGTGACAACACATTGGTTTCCCCAGCAACAGGAGTTCAGATCCCTACCGTGACAACACGTTGGTTTCCCCAGCAACAGGAGTTCAGATCCCAACTGTGACAACACGTTGGTTTCCCCAGCAACAGGAGTTCAGATCCCTACCGTGACAACACGTTGGTTTCCACGGCAACAAGAGTTCAGATCCCTACCGTGACAACACGTTGGTTTCCCCAGCAATAGGAGTTCAGATCCCTACCGTGACAACATGTTGGTTTCTCCAGCAACATGAGGTCAGATCCCTACTGTGACAACATGTTGGTTTCCCCAGCAACAGGAGTTCAGATCCCTACCGTGACAACATGTTGGTTTCCCCAGCAACATGAGGTCAGATCCCTACTGTGACAACATGTTGGTTTCCCCAGCAACAGGAGTTCAGATCCCTACCGTGACAACACGTTGGTTTCCCCAGCAACAGGAGGTCAGATCCCTACCGTGACAACACGTTGGTTTCCACGGCAACAGGAGGTCAGATCCCTACCGTGACAACATGTTGGTTTCTCCAGCAACATGAGGTCAGATCCCTACTGTGACAACACGTTGGTTTCCCCAGCAACAGGAGGTCAGATCCCTACCGTGACAACACGTTGGTTACCCCAGCAACAGGAGTTCAGATCCCTACCGTGACAACACGTTGGTTTCCCCAGCAACAGGAGTTCAGATCCCTACCGTGACAACATGTTGGTTTCCCCAGCAACAGGAGGTCAGCTCCCTACCGTGACAACATGTTGGTTTCCCCAGCAACAGGAGTTCAGATCCCTACCGTGACAACACATTGGTTTCCCCAGCAACAGGAGTTCAGATCCCTACTGTGATAACACATTGGTTTCCCCAGCAACAGGAGTTCAGATCCCTACTGTGACAACACATTGGTTTCCCCAGCAACAGGAGTTCAGATCCCTACTGTGACAACACATTGGTTTCCCCAGCAACAGGAGTTCAGATCCCTACTGTGACAACACATTGGTTTCCCCAGCAACAGGAGTTCAGATCCCTACCGTGACAACATGTTGGTTTCCCCAGCAACAGGAGGTCAGATCCCTACCGTGACAACATGTTGGTTTCTCCAGCAACATGAGGTCAGATCCCTACCGTGACAACATGTTGGTTTCCCCAGCAACAGGAGTTCAGATCCCTACCGTGACAACACGTTGGTTTCCCCAGCAACAGGAGTTCAGATCCCAACCGTGACAACACGTTGGTTTCCCCAGCAACAGGAGTTCAGATCCCTACCGTGACAACACGTTGGTTTCCACGGCAACAAGAGTTCAGATCCCTACCGTGACAACATGTTGGTTTCCCCAGCAATAGGAGTTCAGATCCCTACCGTGACAACATGTTGGTTTCTCCAGCAACATGAGGTCAGATCCCTACTGTGACAACATGTTGGTTTCCCCAGCAACAGGAGTTCAGATCCCTACCGTGACAACATGTTGGTTTCCCCAGCAACATGAGGTCAGATCCCTACTGTGACAACATGTTGGTTTCCCCAGCAACAGGAGTTCAGATCCCTACCGTGACAACACGTTGGTTTCCCCAGCAACAGGAGGTCAGATCCCTACCGTGACAACACGTTGGTTTCCACGGCAACAGGAGGTCAGATCCCTACCGTGACAACATGTTGGTTTCTCCAGCAACATGAGGTCAGATCCCTACTGTGACAACATGTTGGTTTCCCCAGCAACAGGAGGTCAGATCCCTACCGTGACAACACGTTGGTTTCCCAGCAATAGGAGGTCAGGATCCCTACCGTGACAACATGTTGGTTTCCCCAGCAACAGGAGGTCAGATCCCTACCGTGACAACACATTGGTTTCCAGAGCAATAGGAGTTCAGATCCCAACCGTGACAACATGTTGGTTTCCCCAGCAACAGGAGTTCAGATCCCTACCGTGACAACACGTTGGTTTCCCCAGCAACAGGAGTTCAGATCCCTACCGTGACAACATGTTGGTTTCCCCAGCAACAGGAGGTCAGATCCTACCGTGACAACATGTTGGTTTCCCAGCAATAGGAGTTCAGGATCCTACCGTGACAACACGCTATTTCCAGCAATAGGAGTTCAGATCCCTACCGTGACAACATGTTGGTTTCCAGCAATAGGAGTTCAGATCCCTACCGTGACAACACGTTGGTTTCCCCAGCAACAGGAGGTCAGATCCCTACCGTGACAACACGTTGGTTTCCCCAGCAATAGGAGTTCAGATCCCTACCGTGACAACATGTTGGTCCCCCAGCAACAGGAGGTCAGATCCCTACCGTGACAACACGTTGGTTTCCCCAGCAACAGGAGTTCAGATCCCTACCGTGACAACATGTTGGTTTCCCCAGCAATAGGAGTTCAGATCCCTACCGTGACAACATGTTGGTTTCCAGCAACAGGAGGTCAGATCCCTACCGTGACAACACGTTGGTTTCCCCAGCAACAGGAGTTCAGATCCCTACCGTGACAACACGTTGGTTTCCCAGCAACAGGAGGTCAGATCCCTCACCGTGACAACACGTTGGTTTCCCAGCAACAGGAGGTCAGATCCCTACCGTGACAACACGTTGGTTTCCCCCAGCAACAGGAGTTCAGATCCCTACCGTGACAACATGTTGGTTTCCCCAGCAACAGGAGGTCAGATCCCTACCGTGACAACATGTTGGTTTCCCCAGCAACAGGAGGTCAGATCCCTACCGTGACAACACGCTGGTTTCCCCAGCAATAGGAGTTCAGATCCCTACTGTGACAACATGTTGGTTTCCCCAGCAATAGGAGTTCAGATCCCTACCGTGACAACATGTTGGTTTCCCCAGCAACAGGAGGTCAGATCCCTACTGTGACAACACATTGGTTTCCCCAGCAACAGGAGTTCAGATCCCTACCGTGACAACACGTTGGTTTCCCCAGCAACAGAGTTCAGATCCCAACCGTGACAACACGTTGGTTTCCCCAGCAACAGGGAGTTCAGATCCCTACCGTGACAACACGTTGGTTTCCACGGCAACAAGAGTTCAGATCCCTACCGTGACAACACGTTGGTTTCCCCAGCAATAGGAGTTCAGATCCCTACCGTGACAACATGTTGGTTTCTCCAGCAACATGAGGTCAGATCCCTACTGTGACAACATGTTGGTTTCCCCAGCAACAGGAGTTCAGATCCCTACCGTGACAACATGTTGGTTTCCCCAGCAACATGAGGTCAGATCCCTACTGTGACAACATGTTGGTTTCCCCAGCAACAGAGTTCAGATCCCTACCGTGACAACACGTTGGTTTCCCCAGCAACATGAGGTCAGATCCCTACTGTGACAACACGTTGGTTTCCCCAGCAACAGGAGGTCAGATCCCTACCGTGACAACACGTTGGTTACCCCAGCAACAGGAGTTCAGATCCCTACCGTGACAACACGTTGGTTTCCCCAGCAACAGGAGTTCAGATCCCTACTGTGACAACACATTGGTTTCCCCAGCAACAGGAGTTCAGATCCCTACCGTGACAACACGTTGGTTTCCAGCAACAGGAGTTCAGATCCCTACTGTGATAACACATTGGTTTCCCCAGCAACAGGAGTTCAGATCCCTACTGTGACAACACATTGGTTTCCCCCAGCAACAGGAGTTCAGATCCCTACTGTGACAACACATTGGTTTCCCCAGCAACAGGAGTTCAGATCCCTACTGTGACAACACATTGGTTTCCCCAGCAACAGGAGTTCAGATCCCTACCGTGACAACATGTTGGTTTCCCCAGTAACAGGAGGTCAGATCCCTACCGTGACAACATGTTGGTTTCCAGCAACAGGAGTTCAGATCCCTACCGTGACAACATGTTGTTTTCCCCAGCAACAGGAGTTCAGATCCCTACCGTGACAACATGTTGGTTTCCCCAGCAACAGGAGTTCAGATCCCTACCGTGGACAACATGTTGGTTTCTCCAGCAACATGAGGTCAGATCCCTACCGTGACAACATGTTGGTTTCCAGAGCAATAGGAGTTCAGATCCCTACCGTGACAACACGTTGGTTTCCAGAGCAATAGGAGTTCAGATCCCAACCGTGACAACATGTTGGTTTCCCCAGCAACAGGAGTTCAGATCCCTACTGTGACAACACGTTGGTTTCACGGCAACAAGAGTTCAGATCCCTACCGTGACAACATGTTGGTTTCCCCAGCAATAGGAGTTCAGATCCCTACCGTGACAACATGTTGGTTTCTCCAGCAACATGAGGTCAGATCCCTACTGTGACAACATGTTGGTTTCCAGCAACAGGAGTTCAGATCCCTACCGTGACAACATGTTGGTTTCCCCAGCAACATGAGGTCAGATCCCTACTGTGACAACATGTTGGTTTCCAGCAACAGGAGTTCAGATCCCTACCGTGACAACACGTTGGTTTCCCAGCAACAGGAGGTCAGATCCCTACCGTGACAACACGTTGGTTTCCACGGCAACAGGAGGTCAGATCCCTACCGTGACAACATGTTGGTTTCTCCAGCAACATGAGGTCAGATCCCTACTGTGACAACATGTTGGTTTCCCCAGCAACAGGAGGTCAGATCCCTACCGTGACAACACGTTGGTTTCCCAGCAATAGGAGGTCAGATCCCTACCGTGACAACATGTTGGTTTCCCCAGCAACAGGAGGTCAGATCCCTACCGTGACAACACATTGGTTTCCCCAGCAACAGGGAGTTCAGATCCCTACCGTGACTACATGTTGGTTTCCAGCAACAGGAGTTCAGATCCCTACCGTGACAACACGTTGGTTTCCCCAGCAACAGGAGTTCAGATCCCTACCGTGACAACATGTTGGTTTCCCCAGCAACAGGAGGTCAGATCCCTACCGTGACAACATGTTGGTTTCCCCAGCAACAGGAGGTCAGATCCCTACCGTGACAACACGTTGGTTTCCCCCAGCAACAGGAGTTCAGATCCTACTGTGACAACATGTTGGTTTCCCCAGCAACAGGAGTTCAGATCCCTACCGTGACAACATGTTGGTTTCCCCAGCAACAGGAGTTCAGTCCCTACCGTGACAACACGTTGGTTTTCCCCAGCAACAGGAGTTCAGATCCCTACCGTGACAACATGTTGGTTTCCCCTTCAACAGGAGTTCAGATCCCTACCGTGACAACATGTTGGTTTCCCCAGCAACAGGGTTCAGATCCCTACCGTGACAACACGTTGGTTTTCCCCAGCAACAGGAGTTCAGATCCCTACCGTGACAACATGTTGGTTTCCCCAGCAACAGGAGTTCAGATCCCTACCGTGACAACACGTTGGTTTTCCCCAGCAACAGGAGTTCAGATCCCTACCGTGACAACATGTTGGTTTCCCCAGCAACAGGAGTTCAGATCCCTACCGTGACAACACGTTGGTTTCCCCAGCAATAGGAGTTCAGATCCCTACCGTGACAACATGTTGGTTTCCCCAGCAACAGGAGGTCAGATCCCTACCGTGACAACACGTTGGTTTCCCCAGCAACAGGAGTTCAGATCCCTACCGTGACAACACGTTGGTTTCCCCAGCAACAGGAGGTCAGATCCCTACCGTGACAACACGTTGGTTTCCCAGCAACAGGAGGTCAGATCCCTACCGTGACAACACGTTGGTTTCCCCAGCAACAGGAGTTCAGATCCCTACCGTGACAACATGTTGGTTTCCCCAGCAACAGGAGGTCAGATCCCTACAACATCAACACTCTGAGGTTCTACAATAGACCTATATAAGGTTACAGAAGTTTGTATATAATCAATCGAGTACAACAATGGATACGCCTACAAAGGATATTTGTATGATTTATATCATATCAGAGTGTAGCAGCTTACTCTGAAAATGTTCCCCCCCAAAATATTTAATGCTGGTTTTTCTTCACAGTTCTTGAGAGTTTGGCAGAACTTGTTCTCTCAGTCTGCGCGAGAGGTCAATTTAAGCAGATTGTAGCATTAAACTCTTTAACTATAATTTAGGAAACAGATCACATATCCCATCCCCTTTGGACTTAGAAGCAGCCGTCAACACACATACATAGATGCATGCCATTGGCCAGAGATCAGGGTACCATGTTTACCTAGATGCATGCCATTGGCCAGAGATCAGGGTACCATGTTTACCTAGATGCATGCCATTGGCCAGGATCAGGATTCCATGCTTACCTAGATTCATGCCATTGGACAGAGATCAGGGTTCCATGCTTACCTAGATTCATGCCATTGGCCAGAGCCAGGGTTCCATGCTTACCTAGATTCATGCCATTGGCCAGGGTCCATGCTTACCTAGATTCATGTCATTGGCCAGAGATCAGGGTTCCATGCTTACCTAGATTCATGCCATTGGACAGAAATCAGGGTTCCATGCTTAACTAGATTCATGCCATTGGCCAGAGATCAGGTTTCCATGCTTACCTAGATTCATGCCATTGGACCGAGATCAGGGTTCCATGCTTACCTAGATTCATGCCCTTGGCCAGCGTTCCATGCTTACCTAGATTCATGCCATTGGCCAGAACCAGGGTTCCATGTTTACCTAGATTCATGCCATTGAACAGAGCCAGGGTTCCATGCTTACCTAGATTCATGCCATTGGCCAGAGTTCCATGCTTACCTACTGTGGCAAAGAAGGGGGTCGAGTGGTAAATGGCAGATATGTGAGAGCAGAACTAATAAACGGGCTCTGCCCGATCACTAAAATGGCCACCCCTGTCAGAACTACATATCACAAAATGGCCGACCACCAGAACTACAAGTCCCAGAAGCAAGGGGAACCCTCAGAAGGTGGAGCCAACCCACAGATAAAGGGTCAAGAAAAACCAGGAAGAGGGAAGAGAGTGCTGGAAGGATCTATGAACAATAGAGAAAGAGACAATAGAGATTGGTTGGATTTACCGTGTATGAGCTGGACTGTTTTGGACTTAACTGTTGGCGTTTGGACCTGGACATACCGAGAACCCGATTCGTGTACCGAACCCTGCTATCCTTGACCTCGCCTACGGCCTGGGTGGACCAGGACGAAGAAACAAACACACAGGTACTGTGTTGTTTAAAAAAACTCTCATTCTTGGGTGATTTGGTGACAGTTTACCACTTAGTTTGTGACAAACGCTCCTAACCTTGAAGAGGTTTGCCACACTACATTCATGCCATTGGCCAGAGTTCCATGCTTACCTAGATTCATGCCATTGGCCAGAACCAGGGTTCCATGTTTACCTAGATTCATGCCATTGGACAGAGCCAGGGTTCCATGCTTACCTAGATTCATGCCATTGGACAGAGATCAGGGTCCCATGTTTACCTAGATGCATGCCATTGGCCAGAGATCAGGGTCCCATGCTTACCTAGATGCATGCCATTGGCCAGAGATCAGGGTCCCATGCTTACCTAGATTCATGCCATTGGCCAGAGATCAGGGTTCCATGCTTACCTAGATTCATGCCATTGGACTGAAATCAGAGTTCCATGCTTACCTAGATTCATGCCTTTGGCCAGGGTTCCATGCTTACCTAGATTCATGCCATTGGCCAGAGATCAGGGTTCCATGCTTACCTAGATTCATGCCATTGGACTGAGATCAGGGTTCCATGCTTACCTAGATTCATGCCATTGGCCAGAACCAGGGTTCCATGTTTACCTAGATTCATGCCATTGGACAGAGCCAGGGTTCCATGCTTACCTAGATTCATGCCATTGGACAGAGATCAGGGTCCCATGTTTACCTAGATGCATGCCATTGGCCAGAGATCAGGGTCCCATGCTTACCTAGATGCATGCCATTGGCCAGAGATCAGGGTCCCATGCTTACCTAGATTCATGCCATTGGCCAGAGATCAGGGTTCCATGCTTACCTAGATTCATGCCATTGGACTGAAATCAGAGTTCCATGCTTACCTAGATTCATGCCTTTGGCCAGGGTTCCATGCTTACCTAGATTCATGCCATTGGCCAGAGATCAGGGTTCCATGCTTACCTAGATTCATGCCATTGGACTGAGATCAGGGTTCCATGCTTACCTAGATTCATGCCATTGGCCAGAGTTCCATGCTTACCTGGATTCATGCCATTGGCCAGAGCCAGAGTTCCATGCTTACCTGGATGCATGCCATTGGCCAGAGCCAGAGTTCCATGCTTACCTAGATTCATGCCATTGGCCAGGGTTCCATGCTTACCTAGATTCATGCCATTGGCCAGGGTTCCATGCTTACCTAGATTCATGCCATTGGCCAGAGCCAGAGTTCCATGCTTACCTAGATTCATGCCATTGGCCAGAGATCAGGGTCCCATGCTTTCCTAGATTCATGCCCTTGGCCAGAGTTCCATGCTTACCTAGATTCATGCCATTGGCCAGAGCCACTGTTCCATGTGCGTGGAGGAGGGTCATGTGGAACACGGCCTTCATGGCAGGTTCATCAAAGCAGGGGAAGGCTTTCCTAGCGTCCACAGGCTGCATCTGAGTGGTTGCTACAACTCTACCAACACACACAGCAACTGGCATTACTATAGTACTGAAGACTAGACTGTTACAGTTTAAACATGGTGACTGTAGGTGACACACAATCATACTGCATATTGTAGCTATTATCTATTATCTATTATTGAAATATTTTGTGCTTGTTATTACTGCTGTACCACAAGACTTTTACAGTTAAACATAGTGACTCTGAGAGCAGGGTCAATACATTCATATTGTAGCTGCTGTTGGATAAGACTCTTATCAAATCAACTTTTATTGGTCACAAGGTTCAACAGATGTTATTGCGAGTGTAGCGAAATGCTTGTGCAATTTTATCAGCAATTGAAGCGGTTTGAAGTTCACATTGAAAGGTACAGATACTGTGTGTCTTAGTTCAAGGACGATACGTCTAAAGCTCTGATGGTAAACTGGTCAGAATGTTTAGAATACATTGTACATGGAGCATATTGAACTGCTCCCATTGTATACAACAGGAGGCTGCTGAGAGGGGACGGCTCAACATAGTGTCCGGAACGGAGCAAATGGAATGGCATCAAACACCTGCTTGATGTATTTGTTACCGTTCCACCTATTCCGCTCCAGTCATTAGAACGAGCCTGTTCTCTCCAATGAAGGTGCCACCAATGAATCAACACTCTGTATTACAGGGTTCAATTAATCCTTGGATCAACGTCAACAAATTACTTCAAGTGATTAAAGGTCAATGACTCAAGTCCCTGTAAAGGCCAAAGTTCAGTTGA
>NW_027010662.1:0-29805 GCF_036934945.1 Oncorhynchus masou masou | reverse complement strand
TGGGAGGCATATAGAGAGAAAGATGTGGAGAGACAGAGAAGACGTGAATGGGAGGCGTATAGAGAGAAAGATGGAGAGACAGAGAAGAAGGGAATGGGAGGCATATAGAGAGAAAGATGGAGAGACAAGAAGAAGTGATGGGAGGCATATAGAGAAAGATGGAGACAGAGAAGAAGTGAATGGGAGCGTATAGAGAGAAAGATGGAGAGACAGAGAAGAAGGGAATGGGAGCGAATAGAGAAAGATGGAGAGACAGAGAAGAAGTGAATGGGAGGCATATAGAGAGAAAGATGGAGACAGAGAAGAAGTGATGGGAGGCGATAGAGAGAAAGATGGAGAGACAATTAGGAATGGGAGGCATATAGAGAGAAAGATGGAGAGAAAGAGAAGAAGTGAATGGGAGAGAGAAAGATGGAGAGAAAGAGAAGTAGTGAATGGGAGGCATATAGAGAGAAAGATGGAGAGACAGAGAAGAAGTGAATGGGAGGCGTATAGAGAGAAAGATGGAGAGACAGAGAAGAAGTGAATGGGAGGCGTATAGAGAGAAAGATGGAGAGACAGAGAAGAAGGAATGGGAGGCGTATAGAGAGAAAGATGGAGAGACAGAGAAGAAGTGAATGGGAGGCGTATAGAGAGAAAGATGGAGAGACAGAGAAGAAGTGAATGGGAGGCATATAGAGAGGATGGAGAGACAGAAGACGTGAATAGAGAGAAAGATGAGAGACAGAGAAGAAGTGAATGGGAGGCATAGAGAAAGATGGAGAGACAGAGAAAAGAATGGAGAGAGAGAAAGTGGAGAGAAAGAGAAGTGAATGGGAGGCATATAGAGAAAGATGGAGAGACAGAAAGAATGGGAGGCATATAGAGAGACAGATGGAGAGACAGAGAAGAAGTGGGAGGCATATAGAAGAGAAAGATGGAGAGACAGGCATAAGAGAAAGATGGAGAGGGAAGAAGTGAATGGAGGAGAGAAAGATGGAGACAGAGAAGAAGAAGAGGCGTGAGAAAATGGGAGGGGATGGGAGGCATAGAGAGAAAGATGGAGAGACAGAGAAGAAGTGAATGGGGAGGCATATAGAGAGAAAGATGGAGAGACAGAGAAGAAGTGAATAGGAGGCATATAGAGAGAAAGATGGAGAGACAGAGAGAGGAATGGGAATATAGAGAGAAAGATGGAGAGAGAAGAAGTGAATGGGAGGCGTATAGAGAAAGATGGAGAGACAGAAGAAGTAGAATGGAAGGCGTGAAAATGGAGAGAAGCAGTATGGGAGGCATATAGAGAAAGATGGAGACAGAGAAGAAGTGAATGGGGAGGCATATAGAGAGAAAGATGGAGAGACAGAGAAGAAGTGAATGGGAGGCATATAGAGAGAAAGATGGGAGACAGAGAAGAAGTGAATGGGAGGCATATAGAGAGAAAGATGGAGAGACAGAGAAGAAGGGAATGGGAGGCATATAGAGAGAAAGATGGAGACAGAGAAGAAGTGAATGGGAGGCATATAGAGAGAAAGATGGAGACAGAGAAGAAGACAGAATGGGAGGCGTATAGAGAGAAAGATGGGAGACAGAAGAAGTGAATGGGAGGCGTAGAGAGGAAGATAGACAGAAAGTAGTGAATGGGAGGCATATAGAGAGAAAAGATGGAGAGACAGAAGAAGTGAATGGGAGGCATATAGAGAGAAAGATGGAGAGACAGAGAAGAAGTGAATGGGAGGCGTATAGAGAAAAGATGGAGAGACAGGAGAAGTAGAATGGGAGGCTTATAGAGAGAAAGATGACAGAGAAGAAGAGAATGGGAAGTGATAGAGAGAAAAGATGGAGAGACAGAAGAAGTGAATGGGAGATATAGAGAGAAAGATGGAGACAGAGAAGAAGTGAATGGGAGGCGTATAGGGAGAGAAAGATGGAGAGACAGAGAAGAAGTGAATGGGAGGCATATAGAGAGGAAGAAGAAGAAGAAGTGAATGGGAGGCGTATAGAGAGAAAGATGGAGGAGACAGAGAAGAAGATGGAGAGACAGAATGGGAGGCATATAGAGAGAAAGATGGAGACAGAAGAAGTGAATGGGAGGCATATGGAGAGAAAAGATGGGAGACAGAAAGAAGTGAATGGGAAGCATATAGAGAGAAAGATGGAGAGACAGAGAAGAAGTGAATGGGAGGCATAGAGAAAAAGATGGAGGACAGAGAAGAAGTGAATGGGAGGCATATAGAGAGAAAGATGGAGAGACAGAGAAGAAGTGAATGGGAGGCGATAGAGAGAAAGATGGAGAGAGAGAAGAAGTGGGAGGCATACAGAAGAAGATAGACAGAGAAGAAGAGAAAGGCGATAGAGAGAAAGATGGAGAGACAGAGAAGAAGGAATGGGAGGCATATAGAGAGAAAGATGGAGAGACAGAAGAAGTGAATGGGAGGCATATAGAGAGAAAGATGGAGAGAAAGAGAAGAAGTGAATGGGAGGCATATAGAGAGAAAGATGGAGAGACAGAGAAGAAGAATGGGACATATAGAGAGAAAGATGGAGAGACAGAGAAGAAGCGAATGGAGGCGATAGAGAGAAAGAGAGACAGAGAATTAGGAGAATGGGAGGCGATAGAGAGAAAGGGAAAGAGAAGTAGTGAATATAGAGAGAAAGATGGAGAGACAGAGAAGAAGTGAATGGGAGGCATATAGAGAGAAAGATGGAGAGACAGAGAAGAAGTGAATGGGAATAGTAGAGAAAGATGGAGAGACAGGTAAGAAGTGAATGGGGAGGCGTATAGAGAGAAAGATGAGACAGAGAAGAAGTGAATGGGAGGCATATAGAGAGAAAGATGGAGAGACAGAGAAGAAGTGAATGGGAGGCATATAGAGAGAAAGATGGAGAGACAGAGAAGAAGTGAATGGGAGGCATAGAGAGAAAGATGGAGAGACAGAGAAGAAGTGAATGGGAGGCATATAGAGAGAAAGATGGAGAGACAGAGAAGAAGTGAATGGGAGGCATATAGAGAGAAAGATGGAGAGACAGAGAAGAAGTGAATGGGAGGCATATAGAGAGAAAGATGGAGAGACAGAGAAGAAGTGAATGGGAGGCATATAGAAAGATATAGAGAGAAAGATGGAGAGACAGAGAAGAAGTGAATGGGAGGCATATAGAGAAGGAAAGATGGAGAGACAGAGAAGAAGTGAATGGGAGGTATATAGAGAGAAGTGAAAGATGGAGAGACAGAAGAAGTGAATGGGAGGCATATAGAGAGAAAGATGGAGAGACAGAGAAGAAGTGAATGGGAGGCATATAGAGAAGAAAGATGGATGGGAGACAGAGAAGAAGTGAATGGGAGGCATATAGAGAGAAAGATGGGAGACAGAGAAGAAGTGAATGGGAGGCGTATAGAGAGAAAGATGGAGAGACAGAGAAGAAGTGAATGGGAGGCATATAGAGAAAGATGGAGAGACAGAGAAGAAGTGAATGGGAGGCATAGATAGAAAGATGGAGAAGATGGAGAGACAGAGAATTGAATGGGAGGCGATAGAGAGAAAGATGGAGAGACAGAGAAGTAGAAGTGAATGGGAGGCATATAGAGAGAAAGATGGAGAGACAGAGAAGAAGTGAATGGGAGGCATATAGAGAGAAAGATGGAGAGACAGAGAAGAAGTGAATGGGAGGCGTATAGAGAGAAAGATGGAGAGACAGAGAAGAAGTGAATGGGAGGCGTATAGAGAGAAAGATGGAGAGACAGAGAAGAAGTGAATGGGAGGCATATAGAGAGAAAGATGGAGAGACAGAGAAGAAGTGAATGGGAGGCATATAGAGAGAAAGATGGAGAGACAGAGAAGAAGTGAATGGGAGGCATATAGAGAGAAAGATGGAGAGACAGAGAAGACGTGAATGGGAGGCGTATAGAGAGAAGATGGAGAGAGAAAGAGAAGAAGTGAATGGGAGGCATATAGAGAGAGAAAGATGGAGAGACAGAGAAGAAGTGAATGGGAGGCATATAGAGAGAAAGATGGAGAGACAGAGAAGAAGTGAATGGGAGGCATATAGAGAGAAAGATGAGAGACAGAAGAAGTGAATGGGAGGATAGAAAGAGAGAAAGATGGAGAGACAGAGAAGAAGTGAATGGGAGGCATATAGAGAGAAAATGGAGAGAAAGAGAAGAAGTGAATGGGAGGCATATAGGAGAGAAAGATGGAGAGACAGAGAAGAAGTGAATGGGAGGATATAGAGAAAGAAAGATGGAGAGACAGAGAAGAAGTGAATGGGAGGCATATAGAGAAAAAGATGGAGAGACAGAGAAGAAGTGAATGGGAGGCGATAGAGAGAAAGATGGAGACAGAAGAAGTGAATGGGAGGCGTATAGAGAGAAAGATGGAGAGACAGAGAAGAAGTGAATGGGAGGCATATAGAGAGAAAGATGGAGAGACAGAGAAGAAGTGAATGGGAGGCGTATAGAGAGAAAGATGGAGAGACAGAGAAGAAGTGAATGGGAGGCATATAGAGAGAAAGATGGAGAGACAGAGAAGAAGTGAATGGGAGGCGTATAGAGAGAAAGATGGAGAGAAGAGAGAAGAAGTGAATGGGAGGCATATAGTGAGAAAGATGGAGAGACAGAGAAGAAGTGAATGGGAGGCATATAGAGAGAAAGATGGAGAGAGAGAAAGAAGAAGTGAATGGGAGGCATATAGAGAGAAAGATGGAGAGACAGAGACAGGCATAAGAAGAATGGACAGAGAAGAAGTAGATAGGAGAGAAAAGATGGAGAGACAGAGAAGAAGTGAATGGGAGGCATATAGAGAGAAAGATGGAGAGACAGACAGAGCGTATAGAGAGAAGTGAATGGGAGGCGTATAGAGATGAAAGATGGAGAGACAGAGGAAGAAGTGAATGGGAGGCATATAGAGAGGAAGATGGAGAGACAGAGAAAAAGAAGTGAATGGGAGGCATATAGAGAGAAAGATGGAGAGACAGAGAAGAAGTGAATGGGAGGCATATAGAGAGAAAGATGGAGAGACAGAGAAGAAGTGAATGGGAGGCATATAGAGAGAAAGATGGAGAGACAGAGAAGAAGTGAATGGGAGGCGTGAATAGAGAGAAAGATGGAGAGACAGAAGAAGTGAATGGGAGGCAGAGAATTAGGGAATAGAGAGAAAGATGGAGAGACAGAGAAGAAGTGAATGGGAGGCATATAGAGAGAAAGATGGGAGACAGAGAAGAAGTGAATGGGGAGGTAGTATAGAGAGAAAGATGGAGACAGAGAAGAAGTGAATGGGAGGCATATAGAGAGAAAGATGGAGACAGAAGAGGCGTGAATGGGAGGCGTATAGAGAGAAAGATGGAGAGACAGAGAAGAAGTGAATGGGAGGCATATAGAGAGAAAGATGGAGAGACAGAGAAGAAGTGAATGGGAGGCATATAGAGAGAAAGATGGAGACAGAGAAGAAGTGAATGGGAGGCATATAGAGAGAAAGATGGAGACAGAGAAGAAGTTAATGGGAGGCATATAGAGAGAAAGATGGAGACAGAAGAAGTGAATGGGAGGCGTATAGAGAGAAAGATGGAGACAGAGAAGAAGTGAATGGGAGGCATATAGAGAGAAAGATGGAGAGACAGAAGAAGTGAATGGGAGGCATATAGAGAGAAAGATGGAGAGACAGAGAAGAAGTGAATGGGAGGCATATAGAGAAAGATGGAGAGACAGAGAAGAAGTGAATGGGAGAGCATATAGAGAGAAAGATGGAGAGACAGAGAAGAAGTGAATGGGAGGCATATAGAGAGAAAGATGGAGAGACAGAGAAGAAGTGAATGGGAGGCATATAGAGAGAAAGATGGGAGACAGAGAAGAAGTGAATGGGAGGCATATAGAGAGAAAGATGGAGAGACAGAGAAGAAGTGAATGAGGAGGCATATAGAGAGAAAGATGGAGACCGAGAGAAGAGAAGAAGTGAATGGGAGGCATATAGAGAGAAAGATGAGAGAGACAGAGAAGAAGTGAATGGGAGGCGTATAGAGTGAAAGATGGAGAGAGACAGAGAAGACATTAGAGAGAAAGATGGGAGGCATATAGAGAGAAAGATGGAGAGACAGAGAAGAAGTGAATGGGAGAGCATATAGAGAGAAAGATGGAGAGACAGAGAAGAAGTGAATGGGAGGCATATAGAGAGAAAGATGGAGAGACAGAGAAGAAGTGAATGGGAGGCATATAGAGAGAAAGATGGAGAGACAGAGAAGAATTGAATGGGAGGCATATAGAGAGAAAGATGGAGAGAAAGACAGAAGAAGAATGGGAGGCATAGAGAGAAAGATGGAGACAGAGAGAAAGATGGAGAGACAGAGAAGTAGTGAATGGGAGGCATATAGAGAGAAAGATGGAGAGACAGAGAAGAAGTGAATGGGAGGCATATAGAGAGAAAGATAGACAGAGAGAGACAGAGAAGAAGTGAATGGGAGGCGTATAGAGAGAAAGATGGAGAGACAGAGAAGAAGTGAATGGGAGGCATATAGAGAGAAAGATGGAGAGACAGAGAAGAAGTGTGCATATAGAGAGAAAGATGGAGAGACAGAGAAGAAGTGAATGGGAGGCATATAGAGAGAAAGATGGAGAGACAGAGAAGAAGTGAATGGGAGGCATATAGAGAGAAAGATGAGAGACAGAAGAAGTGAATGGGAGGCGATAGAGAGAAAGATGGAGAGACAGAGAAGAAGTGAATGGGAGGCATATAGAGAGAAAGATGGAGAGACAGAGTAAGAAGTGAATGGGAGGCATATAGAGAGAAAGATGAGAGACAGAGAAGAAGTGAATGGGAGGCATATAGAGAGAAAGATGGAGAGACAGAGAAGAAGTGAATGGGAGGCATATAGAGAGAAAGATGGAGAGACAGAGAAGAAGTGAATGGGAGGCATATAGAGAGAAAGATGGAGAGACAGAGAAGAAGTGAATGGGAGGCATATAGAGAGAAAGATGGAGAGAGACAGAGAAGAAGTGAATGGGAGGCAGTATAGAGAGAAAGATGGAGAGACAGAGAAGAAGTGAATGGGAGGCATATAGAGAGAAAGATGGAGACAGAGAAGAAGTGAATGGGAGGCGTATAGAGAGAAAGATGGAGAGACAGAGAAGAAGTGAATGGGAGGCATATAGAGAGAAAGATGGAGAGACAGAGAAGAAGTGAATGGGAGGCATATAGAGAGAAAGATGGAGAGACAGAGAAGAAGTGAATGGGAGGCGTATAGAGAGAAAGATGGAGAGACAGAGAAGAAGTGAATGGGAGGCATATAGAGAGAAAGATGGAGAGACAGAGAAGAAGTGAATGGGAGGCATATAGAGAGAAAGATGGAGAGACAGAGAAGAAGTGAATGGGAGGCATATATAGAGAGAAAGATGGAGAGACAGAGAAGAAGTGAATGGGAGGCGTATAGAGAGAAAGATGGAGAGACAGAGAAGAAGTGAATGGGAGGCATATAGAGAGGAAGATAGACAGAGAAGAAGTGAATGGGAGGCATATAGAGAGAAAGATGGAGAGACAGGTAAGAAGTGAATGGGAGGCATATAGAGAGAAAGATGAGAGACAGAAGAAGTGAATGGGAGGCATATAGAGAGAAAGATGGAGAGACAGAGAAGAAGTGAATGGGAGGCATATAGAGAGAAAGATGGAGAGACAGAGAAGAAGTGAATGGGAGGCATATAGAGAGAAAGATGGAGAGACAGAGAAGAAGTGAATGGGAGGCATATAGAGAGAAAGATGGAGAGACAGAGAGAAGAAGTGAATGGGAGGCATATAGAGAGAAAGATGAGAGACAGAAGAAGTGAATGGGAGGCGTATAGAGAGAAAGATGGAGACAGAGAAGAAGTGAATGGGAGGCATATAGAGAGAAAGATGGAGAGACAGAGAAGAAGTGAATGGGACATATAGAGAGAAAGATGAGAGACAGAGAAGAAGTGAATGGGAGGCATATAGAGAGAAAGATGGAGACAGAGAAGAAGTGAATGGGAGGCATAGAGAGAAAGATAGAAGAGAAAGATGGATGGAGACAGAGAAGAAGTGAATGGGAGGCATATAGAGAGTGAAAGATGAAAGATGGAGACAGAGAAGAAGTGAATGGGAGGCATATAGAGAGAAAGATGGAGAGACAGAAGAAGTGAATGGGAGGCATATAGAGAGAAAGATGGAGAGACAGAGAAGAAGTGAATGGGAGGCATATAGAGAGAAAAGATGAGAGACAGAGAAGAAGAATGGGAGGTGAATGGGAGGAGAGAAAGAGAAATGGGAGGCATATAGAGAGAAAGATGGAGAGACAGAGAAGAAGTGAATGGGAATAGAGAGAAAGAGAGACAGAGAAGTAGTGAATGGGAGGCATAGAGAGAAAGATGGAGAGACAGAGAAGAAGTGAATGGGAGGCATAGAGAGAAAGATGGAGAGACAGAGAAGAAGTGAATGGGAGGCATAGAGAGAAAGATAGAAGAAGAATGGAGGCATATAGAGAGAAAGATGGAGAGACAGAGAAGAAGTGAATGGGAGGCATATAGAGAGAAAGATGGAGAGACAGAGAAGAAGTGAATGGGAGGCATATAGAGAGAAAGATGGAGAGACAGAGAAGAAGTGAATGGGAGGCATATAGAGAGAAAGATGGAGAGACAGAGAAGAAGTGAATGGGAGGAAGTATAGAGAGAAAGATGGAGAGACAGAGAAGAAGTGAATGGGAGGCATATAGAGAGAAAGATGGAGAGACAGAGAAGAAGTGAATGTCATATAGAGAGAAAGATGTAAGAGACTGGAGAAGAAGTGAATGGAAATGACTTAAGAGTAAGATGAGAGACAGAGAAGAAGTGAATGGGAGGCATATAGAGAGAAAAGATGGAGAGACAGAGAAGAAGTGAATGGGAGGCATATAGAGAGAAAGATGGAGAGACAGAGAGAATGGAGTCATAAGTGAATGGATAAGAGTCTGCCAAATGACTTAAATAAATGTAAAGAGAAATGGGAGATAGAAAGAAAGATGGAGAGACAGAGAAGAAGTGAATGGGAGGCATATAGAGAGAAAGATGGAGAGACAGAGAAGAAGTGAATGGGAGGCATATAGATGGAGAAAGATGGAGAGACAGAGAAGAAGCATATGAATGGGAGGGCATATAGAGAGAAAGATGGAGAGACAGAGAAGAAGTGAATGGGAGGCGTATAGAGAGAAAGATGGAGAGACAGGGAAGAAGTAAATACGCTCACCCCCATGTGCTTCTGATCAACATCTTGTCCTTGTTCATAATACCTCAGTCTATATCTAGTTTAAGTGTCTGGTGTTAGTATCTCATAGCGTCTCGGCGTCGCATTGATGTTTGTTTGGGTTTACACACTATGGGAGAGAGAAGTGCTCTGTCTTAACACTAGAGGGTTATTCTTATTCCACCTCTGTTCACCTTAAACCGTTTAACCTCCCTCTAATACCAAAAACAAACATCTACTGGAGGGGAGCTAGCTTTCCATCCCCCCCTGAGGGTTTGCTGCTGAGGTTCATTCAAACTCCGTTATGTCTCTATTGAGTGACATGGCTTAAAACAATCTGGCATTTTCACGACCTTTAACCCTAAACATGGGAGCTACTCAGCTCACAAGCATTTCCTGGTTGGTTACTAAGACCACGCATCACCGTGGTGTCACCCAGGGCGTATACTCAATCCATTTCCTGGTTGGTTACTAAGACCACGCATCACCGTGGTGTCACCCAGGGCGTATACTCAATCCATTTCCTGGTTGGTTACTAAGACCACGCATCACCGTGGTGTCACCCAGGGCGTATACTCAATCCATTTCCTGGTTGGTTACTAAGACCACGCATCACCGTGGTGTCACCCAGGCGTATACTCAATCCATTTCCTGGTTGGTTACTAAGACCACGCATCACCGTGGTGTCACCCAGGGCGTATACTCAACCCATTTCCTGGTTGGTTACTAAGACCACGCATCACTGTGGTGTCACCCAGGGCGTATACTCAATCCATTTCCTGGTTGGTTACTAAGACCACGCATCACCGTGGTGTCACCCAGGGCGTATACTCAATCCATTTCCTGGTTGGTTACTAAGACCACGCATCACCGTGGTGTCACCCAGGGCGTATACTCAATCCATTTCCTGGTTGGTTACTAAGACCACGCATCACCGTGGTGTCACCCAGGGCGTATACTCAACCCATTTCCTGGTTGGTTACTAAGACCACGCATCACCGTGGTGTCACCCAGGGCGTATACTCAATCCATTTCCTGGTTGGTTACTAAGACCACGCACCACCGTGGTGTCACCCAGGGCGATACTCAATCCATTTCCTGGTTACTAAGACCACGCATCACCGTGGTGTCACCCAGGCTGTATACTCAATCCATTTCCTGGTTGGTTACTAAGACCACGCATCACTGTGGTGTCACCCAGGGCGTATACTCAATCCATTTCCTGGTTGGTTACTAAGACCACGCATCACCGTGGTGTCACCCAGGGCGTATACTCAATCCATTTCCTGGTTGGTTACTAAGACCACGCATCACTGTGGTGTCACCCAGGGCGTATACTCAATCCATTTTGATTTTTGTCACAGGCTCTTCTATTGGAAATCCATTTAACCAGGTAGCATGCTAATCAACGTGACGGATTTTCCTCATAGATAATTGAGGATAATTCAGTCCCATGCCCTTCTCTCAGATAATAACTATGTGTGACAAGGTTACAAAGCTAGTGATTTGGAGAGGTAATAACCTCTGTTGATTTGAAAGAGATGGAATTACAGTCTGTTCATAATAGAGGTCTGTCAGCATCACCTCTCCCTGTGGAGTATCATCATCACTCAGTCCCTTCCCTCACCACATCCTCCTGACATGCACAATCACAAACCACAGAACAGTTGAGCCCTTGTTCTAATGGCCTCGTCGTTGTTCTTCGGGCTCTGGTCAACACCTGATATCCATTAAAAAGCAGTGGTCTCCAAAATGTCTTCTGTTCATTCCCTGATCCATATGCTGATCATATCTAAGTTAGTGCTCAGTTCTATGGTGTCAATGAAGTTTCCATAGTTCCCATCTGATCAAAGTATGGCCATGCTCAGCTGGGATGCTCTGTGGCTCACAGACAGAGAAGGTCACCGGGTGGGGCTTAGGGACCGTGGTGTGAAGGTGTCAGACTTCAAGGTCTGTCTGAGCACCCTGTGTCACCTGGCATTGTGGTCCAGACTGGGGGGATGGAGGGCGATGCAGCAGGGTGCCTTCAGGGGGTGGACTGGCACCCTTTGAAGCGGGTTGGTTTGAGATGCTGTAGCTGTATGGCCTCCATAGAAATGCTACCCTGCTTCCAAGCCCCATTTGATCCCAGAGTAACATGAGAGGTTCTGTAGCAGCCATTCAACGACGGGCAGACTCGCCTGATTGGTCGGAACAGGAAGCAACCGTGAACCAGGGGTCAGAAACAGAACACTTTTCTCAGAGCGGTGACTATTGGATTAGTGTTTTATGCAGACCAGAAAGCCAGAGGAGCATAGATAAACAAACACACAGTCACCACACACACACACACACTACATGTTCTCCCCCTGCTGTGCCTGTGACGTTTACTCTGTTTTCTCTCATACACAGTCACAGGTTAATGCACCTTAATGCAAAACAAAATATGGCAGTGACGTTTTGATTTTGATTTCATGGTCGAGGCAGATAAATGAATGAAAATTGATATGTGAAGTACACTAATAGCTGTTCAGTAGTTGAGTCACACTGTCCAACACATTGACCTTTCTATATTTACATTCACTTCTTTCTTTTTTTGTGCTCAGTCAGCCAAAGCCAGACATCTCCACTTCAAGGAGATGAATAGAAACATCCAGGTTTCACCCTCACTCTGTATTTTTACCTCTCCCCCTCACTCTGTCTCTTTACCTCTCTCCCCCTCACTCTGTCTCTTTACCTCTCTCCCCCTCACTCGGTCTCTTTACCTCTCTCCCCTCACTCTGTCTCTTTACCTTCTCCCCTCACTCGTTCTCTTTACCTCTCTCCCCCTCACACGGTCTCTTTACCTCTCTCCCCCTCACTCTGTCTCTTTACTCTCTCCCCTCACACGGTCTCTTTACCTCTCTCCCCCCACTCTGTCTCTTTACCTCTCTCCCCCTCACTCTGTCTCTTTACCTCTCTCCCCTCACTCTGTATCTTTACCCCTCTCCCCCTCACTCTGTATCTTTACCCCTCTCCCCCTCACTCTGTATCTTTACCCCTCTCCCCCTCACTCTGTATCTTTACCTCTCTCCTCACTCTGTATCTTTACCTCTCTCCCCCTCACTCTGTCTCTTTACCTCTCTCCCCCTCACTCTGTCTCTTTACCCCTCTCCCCTCACTCTGTCTCTTTACCTCTCTCCCCCTCACTGTCTCTTTACCTCTCTCCCCTCACTTGTTCTCTTTACTTCTCTCCCCTCACACGGTCTCTTTACCTCTCTCCACCTCACTCGGTCTCTTTACCTCTCTCCCCTCACACGGTCTCTTTACCTCTCCCCCTCACTCTGTCTCTTTACCTCTCTCCCCCTCACACGGTCTCTTTACCTCTCTCCCCCCACTCTGTCTCTTTTACCTCTCTCCCCTCACTCTGTCTCTTTACCTCTCTCCCCTCACTCTGTATCTTTACCCCTCTCCCCCTCACTCTGTATCTTTACCCTCTCCCCCTCACTCTGTATCTTTACCCCTTTCCCCCTCACTCTGTATCCCCTCTCTCCCCTCACTCTGTATCTTTACCTCTCCCCTCACTCTGACTCTTTACCTCTCTCCCTCACTCTGTCTCTTTACCCCTCTCCCCCTCACTCTGTCTCTTTACCTCTCTCCCCCTCACTCATTCTCTTTACCTCTCCCCCCTCACTCGGTCTCTTTACCTCTCTCCCCTCACTCGGTCTCTTTACCTCTCCCCTCACACGGTCTCTTTACCTCTCTCCCCCTCACTGCTCTCTTTACGTCTCTCCCCTCACTGTCTCTTTACCTCTCCCCTCACACGGTCTCTTTACCTCTCTCCCCCTCACTCGGTCTCTTTACCTCTCTCCCCTCACTTGTTCTCTTTACCTCTCTCCCCCTCACTCGTTCTCTTTACCTCTCTCTCCCCTCACAGGGTCTCTTTACTCTCTCCGCCTCACTCTGTCTCTTTACTCTCTCCCCCTCACACTGTCTCTTTACCTCTCCCCTCACTGCTCTCTTTCTCTCTCCCCCTCACTGTTCTCTTTACCTCTCTCCCCTCACTGCTCTCTTTACCTCTCTCCCCCTCACACGGTCTCTTTACCTCTCTCCGCCTCACTCGGTCTCTTTACCTCTCTCACCCTCACACGGTCTCTTTACCTCTCTCCCCCTCACTCTGTCTCTTTACCTATCTCCCCCTCACACTGTCTCTTTACCTCTCTCCCCCTCACTCTGTCTCTTTACCTCTCTCCCCCTCACTCTGTATCTTTACCTCTCTCCCCCTCACTTGTTCTCTTTACCTCTCTCCCCTCACTGTTCTCTTTACCTCTCTCCCCCTCACAGGGTCTCTTTACCTCTCTCCCCTCACTCTGTCTCTTTACCCTCTCCCCCTCACTCGGTCTCTTTACCTCTCCCCCTCATTCTCTTTACCTCTCTCCCCCTCACTCGTTCTCTTTACCTCTCTCCCCCTCACTGCTCTCTTTACCTCTCTCCCCTCACACGGTCTCTTTACTCTCTCCCCCTCACTGTCTCTTTACCTCTCTCCCCCTCACACGGTCTCTTTACCTCTCTCCCTCACTCTGTCTCTTTACCTATCTCCCCCTCACACTGTCTCTTTACTCTCTCCCCCTCACTCTGTCTCTTTACCTCTCTCCCCTCACTCTGTATCTTTACCTCTCTCCCCCTTACTCTGTATCTTTACCTCTCCCCCTCACTCTGTCTCTTTACCCCTCTCTCCCTCACTCTGTCTCTTTACCTCTCTCTCCCCCTCACTCTGTCTCTTTACCTCTCTCCCCTCACTCTGTCTCTTTACCTCTCTCCCCTCACACAGTCTCTTTACCTCTTCCCCTCACTCAGTCTCTTTACCTCTCCCCCTCACTCGGTCTCTTTACCTCCCCCTCACTCTGTCTCTTTACCTCTCCCCTCACTCGTTCTCTTTACCTCTCCCCCTCACAGGGTCTCTTTACCTCTCTCCCCTCACTGGGTCTACCTCTCTTTACCTCTCCCTCAGTCGGTCTCTTTAAACTCTCTCCCCCTCACTCGTACCTCTCTTACTCTCTCTACCTCCCTCACCTCTTTCTCTCCCCCTCACACGTTCTCTTTACCTCTCTCCCCTCACACGGTCTCTTTACCTCTCTCCCCTCACTGCGGTCTCTTTACCCTCTCCGCCTCACTCGGTCTCTTTACCTCTCTCCATTTCACTCGGTCTCTTTACCTCTCTCCCCCCCTCACACGGTCTCTTTACCTCTCTCCGCCTCACATGGTCACTTTACCTCTCTCCCCTCACTCGGTCTCTTTACCTCTCTCCCCCCCTCACACAGTCTATTTACCTCTCTCCGCCTCACTGTCTCTTTACCTCTCTCCCCTCAAACGGTCTCTTTACCTCTCTCCCCTCACTGGTCTCTTTACCTCTCCCCTCACTGTTCTCTTTACTCTCTCCCCTCACTCGGTCTCTTTACCTCTCTCCCCTCACACGGTCTATTTACCTCTCTCCGCCTCACTCGGTCTCTTTACCTCTCTCCCCTCAAACGGTCTCTTTACCTCTCTCCCCTCACTCGGTCTCTTTACCTCTCCCCCTCACTCTGTCTCTTTACCTCTCTCCCCTCACTGCACTTTTCTCTTTACCTCTCTCCCCCTCACTGTCTCTTTACTCTCTCCCCTCACACGGTCTCTTTACCTCTCTCCCCTCACTTGTTCTCTTTACCTCTCTCCCCCTCACTCGGTCTCTTTACCTCTCCCCCTCACACGGTCTCTTTACCTCTCCCCTCACACGGTCTCTTTACCTCTCTCCCCTCACTTGTTCTCTTTACCTCTCTCCCCCTCACTTGTCTCTCTTTACCTCTCTCCCCTCACTCGTTCTCTTTACCTCTCTCCCCCTCACAGGGTCTCTTTACCTCTCTCCCCTCACTCTGTCTCTTTACCTCTCTCCCCCTCACTCGGTCTCTTTACCTCTCCCCTCACTCGTTCTCTTTACCTCTCTCCCCTCACTCGTTCTCTTTACCTCTCTCCCCTCACTCGTTCTCTTTACCTCTCTCCCCTCACACGGTCTCTTTACCTCTCTCCGCCTCACTCGGTCTCTTTACCTCTCTCCCCTCACACGGTCTCTTTACCTCTCTCCCCTCACTCTGTCTCTTTACCTATCTCCCCTCACACTGTCTCTTTACCTCTCCCCTCACTCTGTATCTTTACCTCTCTCCCCCTCACTCTGTCTCTTTACCTCTCTCCCCTCACTCTGTCTCTTTACCTCTCTCCCCCTCACACAGTCTCTTTACCTCTCTCCCCCTCACTCTGTCTCTTTACCTCTCTCCCCCTCACTCTGTCTCTTTACCTCTCCCCCTCACTCGGTCTCTTTACCTCTCTCCTCCTCACACGGTATCTTTACCTCTCTCCCCCTCACTCGTTCTCTTTACCTCTCTCCCCCTCACTCGGTCTCTTTATCTCTCTCCCCTCACTCGGTCTCTTTACCTCTCCCCTCACTCGGTCTCTTTACCTCTCCCCTCACTCTGTCTCTTTACCTCTCTCCCCTCACTCGGTCTCTTTACCTCTCTCCCCCTCACTCGGTCTCTCTTTCACTGTCTCTTTACCTCTCCCCCTCACTCGTTCTCTTTACCTCTCCCTCACAGGGTCTCTTTACCTCTCTCTCCGCCTCACAGGGTCTCTTTACCTCTCTCCGCCTCACTCTGTCTCTTTACCTCTCTCCCCCCCTCACTCGGTCTCTTTACCTCTCCCCTCACTGTTCTCTTTACCTCTCTCCCCTCACTCGTTCTCCCTCTCCCCTCACTCATTCTCTTTACCTCTCTCCCCCTCACACGGTCTCTTTAACTCTTTCACTCTCTCTTTACCTCTCTCCCCCTCACTCGGTCTCTTTACCTCTCTCCCCTCACACGGTCTCTTTTACCTCTCTTTCCCCTCCCCTCACGGTCTCTTTACCTCTCTCCCCTCACACGGTCTCTTTACCTCTCTCCCCCTCACTCGGTCTCTTTACCTCTCACTTGTTCCCCTCACTGCTCTCTTTACTCTCTCCCCTCACACCTCTCTTTCTCTCCCCTCACTCGGTCTCTTTACCTCTCTCCCCCTCACTCTGTCTCTTTACCTCTCTCCCCCTCACACTGTCTCTTTACTCTCTCCCCTCACTCTGTCTCTTTACCTCTCCCCCTCACTCGGTCTCTTTACCTCTCCCCTCACTCCCCCTCTCCCCTCACGGTTCTCTTTACCTCTCTCCCCTCACTCGGTCTCTTTCTCTCCCCTCCCCTCTCCCCTCACTCGGTCTCTTTACCTCTCTCCCCTCACTCACTTTCTCTTTCACCTCTCTCCCCCTCACTGTCTCTTTACCTCTCTCCCCTCACACGGTCTCTTAAACTCTCTCCCCTCACTCGGTCTCTTTACCTCTCTCCCCCTCACTTGTTCTCTTTACCTCTCTCCCCTCACACTCTTTCTCTCTCCGCCTCACCTCTCTTTCTCCCCTCACTCGGTCTCTTTACCTCTCTCCCCTCACTCGGTCTCTTTACCTCTCTCCCCTCACACGGTCTCTTTACCTCTCCCCCTCACATGGTCTCTTTACCTCTCTCTCCCCCTCACTCGGTCTCTTTACCTCTCTCCCCCTCACACGGTTTCTTTACCTCACTCTCTTTACCCCTCCCCCTCAAACGGTCTCTTTACCTCTCTCCCCCTCACTCGGTCTCTTTACCTCTCCCCTCACTCTGTCTCCCCCCCTTTACCTCTCTCCCCTCACTCGGTCTCTTTACCTCTCTCCCCCTCACACGGTCTCTTTACCTCTCTCCCCCTCACTTGTCTCTTTACCTCTCTCCCCCTCACTTGTCTCTTTACCTCTCCCCCTCACGGTCTCTTTACCTCTCTCTCCCCTCACTCGGTCTCTTTACCTCTCTCCCCTCACTTGTCTCTTTACCTCCTTTACCTCTCTCCCCTCACTCGTTCTCTTTACTCTCTCCCCCTCACAGGGTCTCTTTACCTCTCTCCGCCTCACTCTGTCTCTTTACCTCTCTCTCCCCTCACTCGGTCTCTTTACCTCTCCCCCTCACCGTTCTCTTTACCTCTCTCCCCTCACTGTCTCTTTACCTCTCTCCCCCTCACTCGTTCTCTTTACCTCTCTCCCCTCACACGGTCTCTTTACCTCTCTCCGCCTCACTCGGTCTCTTTACCTCTCTCCCCTCACACGGTCTCTTTACCTCTCTCCCCCTCACTCTGTCTCTTTACCTATCTCCCCCTCACACTGTCTCTTTACCTCTCTCCCCCTCACTCTGTCTCTTTACCTCTCTCCCCTCACTCTGTATCTTTACCTCTCTCCCCCTCACTTGGTCTCTTTACCTCTCTCCCCCTCACTCGGTCTCTTTACCTCTCTCCCCTCACAGGGTCTCTTTACCTCTCTCCCCTCACTCTGTCTCTTTACCTCTCTCCCCTCACTCGGTCTCTTTACCTCTCCCCTCACTCGGTCTCTTTACCTCTCCCCTCACTCGGTCTCTTTACTTCTCTCTCCCCCTCACTCGTTCTCTTTACCTCTCTCCCCCTCACACGGTCTCTTTACCTCTCTCCCCCTCACTCGGTCTCTTTACCTCTCTCCCCTCACACGGTCTCTTTACCTCTCTCCCCTCACTCTGTCTCTTTACCTATCTCCCCTCACACTGTCTCTTTACCTCTCTCCCCCTCACTCTGTCTCTTTACCTCTCTCCCCTCACTCTGTCTCTTTACCTCTCTCCCCCTCCACTCTGTCTCTTTACCTCTCTCCCCTCACTCTGTCTCTTTACCCCTCTCTCCCTCACTCTATCTTTACCTCTCTCCCCCTCACTCTGTCTCTTTCTCTCTCCCCCTCACACAGTCTCTTTACCTCTCTCCCCTCACTCAGTCTCTCTCCCCCTCACGGTCTCTTTCTCTCCCCCTCACTCTGTCTCTTTACCTCTCTCCCCCTCACTGTCTCTTTACCTCTCTCCCCCTCACTCGGTCTCTTTACCTCTCTCCCCCTCACTCGGTCTCTTTCAGTCGGTCTCTCTCTCTCCCCTCACTCGGTTCTCTTTACCTCTCTCCCCCTCACTTGGTCTCTTTACCTCTCTCCCCTCACACGGTCTCTTTACCTCCTCCCCTCACACGGTCTCTTTACCTCTCTCCGCCTCACTCGGTCTCTTTACCCCTCTCCGCCTCACTCGGTCTCTTTACCTCTCTCCGCCTCACTCGGTCTCTTTACCTCTCTCCCCTCACACGGTCTCTTTACCTCTCTCCGCCTCACACGGTCACTTTACCTCTCTCCCCTCACTCGGTCTCTTTACCTCTCTCCCCCTCACACAGTCTATTTACCTCTCTCCGCCTCACTCGGTCTCTTTACCTCTCTCCCCCTCAAACGGTCTCTTTACCTCTCCCCCTCACTCGGTCTCTTTACCTCTCTCCCCTCACTCGTTCTCTTTACCTCTCCCCCTCACTCGGTCTCTTTACCTCTCTCCCCTCACACAGTCTATTTACCTCTCTCTCACTCCCGGTATCTTTACCTCTCTCCCCCTCAAACGGTCTCTTTACCTCTCTCCCCCTCACTCGTTCTCTTTACCTCTCCCCCTCACTCTGTCTCTTTACCTCTCTCCCCTCACTCGTCTCTTTACCTCTCTCCCCTCACTCGGTCTCTTTACCTCTCTCCCCCTCACACGGTCTCTTTACCTCTCCCCCTCACTTGTTCTCTTTACCTCTCTCCCCCTCACTCGGTCTCTTTACCTCCCCCCTCACACGGTCTCTTTACCTCTCTCCCCCTCACTCGGTCTCTTTACCTCTCTCCCCTCACTTGTTCTCTTTACCTCTCTCCCCTCACTCGTTCTCTTTACCTCTCCCCTCACAGGGTCTCTCTCCCCCTCACTCTGTCTCTTTACCTCTCCCTCACTCGGTCTCTTTACCTCCCCTCATTCGTTCTCTTTACCTCTCTCCCCCTCACTCGGTCTCTTTACCTCTCTCCCCCTCACTCGTTCTCTTTACCTCTCTCCCCCTCACACGGTCTCTTTACCCTCTCTGCCCGGTCTCTTTACCTCTCTCCCCCTCACACGGTCTCTTTACCTCTCTCCCCTCACTCTGTCTCTTTTTACTCCTATCTCCCCTCACACGGTCTTTACCTCTCTCCCCCTCACTCGGTCTCTTTACCTCTCTCCCCCTCACTCTGTCTCTTTACCTCTCTCCCCCTCACTCTGTATCTTTACCTCTCTCCCCTCACTCTGTCTCTTTCCCCCTCCCCTCACTCTGTATCTTTACCTCTCTCCCCTCACTCTGTCTCTTTATCCTCTCCCCCTCACTCGGTCTCTTTACCTCTCTCCCCCTCACTCGGTCTCTTTACCTCTCTCCCCTCACTCTGTCTCTTTACCTCTCTCCCCTCACACAGTCTCTTTACTCTCTCTCCCCCTCACTCTGTCTCTTTACCTCTCTCCCCTCACTCTGTCTCTTTACCTCTCTCCCCTCACTCTGTCTCTTTACCTCTCCCTCCTCACACGGTATCTTTACCTCTTCCCCCTCACTGCTCTCTTACCTCTCTCCCCCTCACTTGTTCTCTTTACCTCTCTCCCCCTCACTCGGTCTCTTTACCTCTCCCCCTCACTCGGTCTCTTTACCTCTCCCCCTCACTCTGTCTCTTTACCTATCTCCCCTCACAGGGTCTCTTTACCTCTCTCCCCCTCACACTGTCTCTTTACCTCTCTCCCCCTCACTCTGTCTCTTTACCCTCTCCCCCTCACTCTGTCCTCTTTACCTCTCTCCCCCTCACTCTGTCTCTTTACCTATCTCCCCCTCACACTGTCTCTTTACCTCTCTCCCCCTCACTCTGTCTCTTTACCTCTCTCCCCCTCACTCTTCTCTTTACCTCTCTCCCCTCACTCTGTCTCTTTACCTCTCTCCCCCTCACTCTGTCTCTTTACCCCTCTCTCCCCTCACTCTGTATCTTTACCTCTCTCCCCCTCACTCTGTCTCTTTACCTCTCCCCCCTCACTCTGTCTCTTTACCTCTCTCCCCCTCACACAGTTCTCTTTATCTCTCTCCCCCTCACTCTGTCTCTTTACCTCTCTCCCTCACTCTGTCTCTTTACCTCTCTCCCCCTCACTCTGTCTCTTTACCTCTCTCCCCCTCACTCGGTCTCTTTACCTCTCTCCCCCTCACACGGTATCTTTACCTCTCTCCCCCTCACTCTGTCTCTTTACCTCTCTCCCTCACTCTCTCTTATCTCTCTCCCCTCACTGTCTCTTTACTCTCTCCCCCTCACTCGTTCCTTTCTCTCCCCCTCACTCTGTCTCTTTACCTCTCTCCCCCTCACTCGGTCTCTTTACCTCTCTCCCCTCACTCGTCTCTTTACCTCTCTCCCCCTCACTGTTCTCTTTACCTCTCTCCCTCACTCGGTCTCTTTACCTCTCTCCGCCTCACAGGGTCTCTTTACCTCTCTCCCCCTCACTCTGTCTCTTTACCTCTCTCCCCCTCAATCGGGTCTCTTTACCTCTCCCCCTCACTCGTCCTCTTTACCTCTCTCCCCTCACTCAGTCTCTTTACCTCTCTCCCTCCCATTCATTCTCTTTACCTCTCTCCCCCTCACACGGTCTCTTTACCTCTCTCCCCCTCACTCGGTCTCTTTACCTCTCTCCCCCTCACTCTGTCTCTTTACCTCTCTCCCCCTCACACGGTCTCTTTACCTCTCTCCCCCTCACTTGTTCTCTTTACCTCTCTCCCCCTCACCGGTCTCTTTACCTCTCCCCTCACACGGTCTCTTTACCTCTCTCCCCCTCACTCGGTCTCTTTGCCTCTCTCCCCCTCACTTGTTCTCTTTACTCCTCTCCCCCTCACCTCTTTACCTCTCTCCCCCTCACAGGGTCTCTTTACCTCTCTCTGCCTCACTCGGTCTCTTTACCTCTCTCCCCCTCACTCTGTCTCTTTACCTATCTCCCCCTCACACTGTCTCTTTACCTCTCTCCCCCTCACTCTGTCTCTTTACCTCTCTCCCCCTCACTCATTCTCTTTACCTCTCTCCCCCTCACTCGGTCTCTTTACCTCTCTCCCCCTCACTCCGTTCGGTCTCTTTACCTCTCTCCCCTCACTGTCTCTTTACCTCTCCCCCTCACTCGGTCTCTTTACCTCTCCCCCTCACTCTGGGTCTTTACCTCTCTCCCCCTGACTCGTTCACTTTACCTCTCCCCCTCACTCGGTCTCTTTACCTCTCTCCCCTCACTGTCTCTTTACCTCTCCCCCTCACTCGGTCTCTTAAACTCTCTCCCCCTCACTCGTCTCTTTACCTCTCTCCCCCTCACTTGTCTCTTTACTCTCTCCCCCTCACACGGTCTCTTTACCTCTCTCTGCCTCACTCGGTCTCTTTACCCCTCTCCGCCTCACTCGGTCTCTTTTCCTCTCTCCCCCTCACTCGGTCTCTTTACCTCTCTCCCCCTCACACGGTCTCTTTACCTCTCTCCCCCTCACTCGGTCTCTTTACCTCTCTCCCCCTCACTCTGTTCTCTTTACCTCTCTCCCCTCACACGGTCTCTTTACCTCTCTCCCCCTCACACGGTGTCTTTACCTCTCTCCGCCTCACACGGTCTCTTTACCTCTCTCCCCCTCACTCTGTCTCTTTACCTATCTCCCCCTCACACTGTCTCTTTATCTCTCTCCCCCTCACTCTGTATCTTTAGCTCTCTCCCCCTCACTCTGTATCTTTACCTCTCTCCCTCACTCTGTATCCCTCTCTCCCCTCACTCTGTCTCTTTACCTATCTCTCCCTCACTCTGTCTCTTTACCTCTCTCCCCCTCACTCTGTCTCTTTACCTCTCTCCCCTCACTCTGTCTCTTTACCTCTCTCCCCCTCACTCTGTCTCTTTACCTCTCTCCCCCTCACTCTGTCTCTTTACCTCTCTCCCCCTCACACAGTCTCTTTACCTCTCTCCCCCTCACTCTGTCTCTTTACTCTCTCCCCCCTCACTCTGTATCTTTACTCTCTCCCCCTCACTCGGTCTCTTTACCCCCTCTCCTCCTCACACGGTATCTTTACTCTCTCCCCCTCACTCGTTCTCTTTACCTCTCTCCCCTCACTGCGTTCTCTTTTTCTCTCTCCCCTCACTCGGTCTCTTTACCTCTCCCCCTCACTCGGTCTCTTTACCTCTCCCCCTCACTCTTCTCTTTACCTTCTCCGCCTCACAGGGTCTCTTTACCTCTCTCCCCTCACACTGTCTCTTTACCTCTCTCCCCCTCACTCTGTCTCTTTACCCTCTCCCCCTCACTCTGTATCTTTACCTCTCTCCCCCTCACTCTGTCTCTTTACCTATCTCCCCCTCACTCTGTCTCTTTACCTCTCTCCCCCTCACTCTGTCTCTTTACCTCTCTCCCCCTCACTCTGTATCTTTACCTCTCTCCCCTCACTCTGTATCTTTACCTCTCTCCCCCTCACTCTGTCTCTTTACCCCTCTCTCCCTCACTCTGTATCTTTACCTCTCTCCCCCTCACTCTGTCTCTTTACCCTCTCTCCCTCACTCTGTCTCTTTACCTCTCTCCCCCTCACACGGTCTCTTTATCTCTCTCTCCCCTCACTCTGTCTCTTTACCTCTCTCCCCCTCACTCTGTCTCTTTACTCTCTCCCCTCACACGGTCTCTTTACCTCTCTCCTCCTCACTTGTATCTTTACCTCTCTCCCCTCACTCGTTCTCTTTTACTCTCTCCCCCTCACAGGGTTCTCTTTATCTCTCTCCCCTCAGGGTCTCTTTACCTCTCCCCTCACTCGGTCTCTTTACCTCTCCCCTCACTCTGTCTCTTTACCTCTCTCCCCCTCACTGTCTCTTTACCTCTCTCCCCCTCACTCGGTCTCTTTACCTCTCTCCCCTCACTCTGTCTCTTTACCTCTCTCCCCTCACAGGGTCTCTTTACCTCTCTCCGCCTCACAGGGTCTCTTTACCTCTCTCCTCCCTCACTCTGTCTCTTTACCTCTCTCCCCCTCACTCGGTCTCTTTACCTCTCCCCCTCACTGTTCTCTTTACCTCTCTCCCCTCACTCGTTCTCTTTACCTCTCTCCCCTCATTCATTCTCTTTACCTCTCTCCCCCTCACACGGTCTCTTTACCTCTCTCTGCCTCAGGGTCTCTTTACCTCTCTCCCCCTCACTCGTTCTCTTTAACTCTCTCCCCCTCACAGGGTCTCTTTACCTCTCTCCCCCTCACTTGTTCTCTTTACCTCTCTCCCAATCACTCGTTCTCTTTACCTCTCTCCCCCTCACAGGGTCTCTTTACCTCTCTCCCCCTCACAGGGTCACTTTACCTCTCTCCCCCTCACTTGGTCTCTTTACCTCTCTCCCCTCACTCGCTCTCTTTACCTCTCTCCCCCTCACAGGGTCTCTTTACCTCTCTCTGCCTCACTCGGTCTCTTTACCTCTCTCCCCTCACTCTGTCTCTTTACCTATCTCCCCCTCACACTGTCTCTTTACCTCTCCCCCTCACTCTGTCTCTTTACCCTCCCCCCTCACTCATTCTCTTTACTTTACCTCTCTCCCCTCACTCGGTCTCTTTACCTCACTCCCCCTCATTCGTTCTCTTTACCTCTCTCCCCTCACTCGGTCTCTTTACTCTCTCTCCCCTCACTCGGTCTCTTTACCTCTCCCCCTCACTCTGGGTCTTTACCTCTCTCCCCTGACTCTCACTTTACCTCTCTCCCCCTCACTCGGTCTCTTTACCTCTCTCCCCCTCACTCGGTCTCTTTACCTCTCTCCCCTCACTCGGTCTCTTAAACTCTCTCCCCCTCACACGGTCTCTTTACCTCTCTCCCCTCACTTGTTCTCTTTACCTCTCTCCCCTCACACGGTCTCTTTACCTCTCTCCGCCTCACTCGGTCTCTTTACCTCTCTCCGCCTCACCGGTCTCTTTACCTCTCTCCGCCTCACTCGGTCTCTTTACCTCTCTCCCCCTCACACGGTCTCTTTACCTCTCTCCGCCTCACATGGTCACTTTACCTCTCTCCCCCTCACTCGGTCTCTCTTTACCTCTCCCCCTCACACAGTCTATTTACCTCTCTCCGCCTCACTCGGTCTCTTTACCTCTCTCCCCCTCAAACGGTCTCTTTACCTCTCTCCCCCTCACTCGTTCTCTTTACCTCTCCCCCTCACTCTGTCTCTTTACCTCTCCCCTCACTGTCTCTTTACCTCTCTCCCCTCACACGGTCTCTTTACCTCTCTCCCCCTCACACGTTCTCTTTACCTCTCTCCCCCTCACTTGTTCTCTTTACCTCTCTCCCCCTCACTTCGGTCTCTTTACCTCTCCCCCTCACACTGTCTCTTTACCTCTCTCCCCCTCACTCGGTCTCTTTACCTCTCTCCCCCTCACTCGGTCCTTTACCTCTCTCCCCCTCACTCGTTCTCTTTACTTGTTCTCTTTACCTCTCCCCTCACTCGGTCTCTTTACCTCTCCCTCACAGGGTCTCTTACCTCTCTCCCCTCACTCGTCTCTTTACCTCTCTCCCACTCACTGGTCTCTTTACCTCTCCCCTCACTTGTTCTCTTTACCTCTCTCCCCCTCACGGTCTCTTTACCTCTCTCCCCCTCAAACGGTCCTCTTTACCTCTCTCCCCCTCACTCGTTCTCTTTACCTCTCTCCCCTCACACGGTCTCTTTACCTCTCCCCCTCATTCTGTCTCTTTTTACCTCTCTCCCCCTCCCACTTGTTCTCTTTAACTCGTTCTCCCCCTCCCCCCTCACTCGGTCTCTTTACCTCTCTCCCCTCACTCGGTCTCTTTACCCTATCCCCCTCACTCTGTCTCTTTACCTCTCTCCCCCTCACGGTATCTTTACCTCTCTCCCCCTCACTCGGTCTCTTTACCTCTCTCTCCCCCTCCTCTCTCTTTACCTCTCTCCCCCTCGGTCTCTTTACCCCTCTCTCACTCGGTCTCCTCTCCCCACTCACCGGTCTCTTTACCTCTCTCCCCCCACTCGGTCTCTTTACCTCTCTCCCACTCACGGTATCTCCTCTCTCCATCTCACTTGGTCTCTTTACCTCTCTCTCCGCCTCACTGCCGGTCTCTTTACCTTCTCCCGCCTCACTCGGTCTCTTTACCTCCTCTCCCCCTCCCGGTCTCTTTACCTCTCTCCCCCTCACTCGTTCTCTTTACCTCTCTCCCCTCACTCGGTCTCTTTACCTCTCCCCCTCCTCTTTGCACTCTCTCCCCCTCACTCGGTCTCTTTACACTCTCTCCCCCTCCTTGTTCTCTTTACCTCTCTCCCAATCACTCGTTCTCTTTACCTCTCACAGGGTCTATTTACCTCTCAGGGTCCCTCTCTCCGCCTCCTCGGTCTCTTTCCTCTCCCCCGGTCTCTTTGCACCTCTCTCCCCCTCATTCTGTCTCTTTACCCTCTCCCCCTCCTCGGTCTCTTTACCTCTCTCCCCCTCACCTCTCTCCCCCTCCCACTCGTACTCTTTACCTCTCTCCCCCTCACTTGTTCTCTTTAACTCTCTCCCTCACACGGTTTCTTTACCTCTCCCCCTCTCTCACCTCTCTCCCCCCACACGGTCTCACCTCTCTCCCACTCGGTATCTTTACCTCTCTCCCGCCTCACTCGGTCTCTTTACCTCTCTCCCCTCCTCCGGTCTCTTTACCTCTCTCCGCCTCCCTTTCCCGGTCTCTTTACCTCTCCCCCTCACGGTCTCTTTACCTCTCTCTCCGCCTCACATGGTCACTTTACCTCTCTCCCCCTCCCCACTCCGGTCTCTTTACCTCTCTCCCCCCTCACGGTCTATTTACCTCTCTCCGCCTCACTCGGTCTCTTTACCTCTCTCCCCTCAAGCGGTCTCTTTACCTCTCTCCCCCTCACTCGTTCTCTTTACCTCTCTCCCCCTCCTCGGGTCTCTTTACCTCTCCCCCTCATTCTGTCTGCTTTACCTCTCTCTCCCCCTCACTCGGTCTCTTTACCTCTCTCCCCCTCATTCGTTCTCTTTACCTCTCTCCCCCTCCTCGGTCTCTTTACCTCTCTCCCCCTCACTCCGGTCTCTTTACCTCTCCCCCCTCACTCGGTCTCTTTACCTCTCTCCCCTCACTCGTTCTCTTTACCTCTCTCTCCCCTCACTCTGTCTCTTTACCTATCTCCCCCTCACACTGTCTCTTTACCTCTCTCCCCCTCACTCTGTCTCTTACCTCTCTCCCCTCACTCGGTCTCTTTACCTCTCTCCCCTCACTCGGTCTCTTTACCTCTCTCCCCCTCACTCGGTCTCTTTACCTCTCTCCTCCTCACACGGTATCTTTACCTCTCTCCGCCCTCACTCGGTCTCTTTACCTCTCTCTGCCTCACTCGGTCTCTTTACCGCTCTCCCCCTCACACGGTCTATTTACCTCTCTCTGCCTCACATGGTCTCTTTACCTCTCTCCCCCTCACTCGGTCTCTTTACCTCTCTCCCCCTCACACGGTCTCTTTACCTCTCTCCGCCTCACTCGGTCTCTTTACCTCTCTCCCCCTCACGCGGCCTCTTTACCTCTCTCCGCCTCACAGCGGTCTCTTTACCCGCTCTTTACCTCCTCTCCCCCTCCACTCAGTCTCTTTACCTCTCTCCCACTCCCACGGTATCTTTACCTCTCTCCGCCTCACTTGGTCTCTTTACCTCTCTCCGCCTCACTCGGTCTCTTTACCTCTCTCCGCCTCACTCGGTCTCTTTACCTCTCTCCCCCTCAAACGGTCTCTTTACCTCCCTCCCCCTCACTCGTTCTCTTTACCTCTCTCCCTCTCACTCGGTCTCTTTACCTCTCTCCCCCTCACTCGGTCTTTACCTCTCTTTCACTTGTTCTCTTTCCCTCCCTCCCACTCGTTCTCTTTCTCTCTCCCCTCACATCTCTCCCCTCTCACCCCTCCACAGGGTCTCTTTACCTCTCTCCCCCTCCTCGGTCTCTTTACCTCTCTCCCCTCACAGGGTCTCTTTACCTCTCTCCGCCTCACGCGGTCTCTTTACCGCTCTCCCCTCACTCGGTCTCTTTACCTCTCCCCCTCACTCGGTCTCTTTACCTCTCCCCTCACTCGTTCTCTTTACATCTCTCCCCCTCACTCCCGTGTCTCTTTACCTCTCTCCCCCTCACTCAGTCTCTTTAACTCTCTCCCCCTCTCACCACGGTTTCTTTACCTCTCTCCCCCTCACACGGTCTCTTTACCTCTCTCCCCCTCACACTGTCTCTTTACCTCTCTCCCACTCACACGGTCTCTTTACCTCTCTCCCTCACTCCCGGTCTCTTTCTCTGCCGCCTCACTCGGTCTCTTTACCTCTCTCCCTCCTCTGTCTCTTTACCCTCTCCCCCTCACTCGGTCTCTTTACTTGTCTCCCCCACTCGGTCTCTTTACCTCTCTCCCCCTCACTCTGTCTCTTTACCTCTCTCCCCCTCCCTCGGTCTCTTTACCTCTCTCGCCCTCACTCGGTCTCTTTACCTCTCTCCGCCTCACTCGGTCTATTTACCTCTCCTCCACCTCCTCTATTTTTCCACTGATGGCGTCCAGCTCACATCCCTTCTCTGTTCATAAGTGAGATGAGAGACACATGGAGCAGTTCAATGTCACTGCAGGTTTTTTGTCATCAAGTCAAAGCAGGACAGTTTGTGTGCAGGACAGAGCAGGCGGAGCAGAGAGCCAGCCCACTCTAATGGGCGACATAATTAAAAATGCTTTTAGAGCATGGTGTGCCTCTGGGGAGGAGGCAGGGTGTGGGGGTGGGTGGCTGAGTGATCAGAGCAGGTTAATTTCAGATTAAAACACAGACTCATCTACGGACAGGAAGGGAGGGGTTGAGGAGAGCTAGAGGATGGCTTCAGACTTGGTCTAAGTGGCTTGATCTGTTTTTACACAGATATTGGTGTGGGGTCATAGTGATGTCTCTAATGTCCACCACTAGATGGAGTTTAAGACTCTGCACCATGAGAACACTGCAGCTGCTTCATTCCATAACATACAGTATCAATCCCATGATGTAATTACCAGTATGTTGATTATAGGCCCAGGTCCATAGCCACAGGGCCCCCAATCAAACTCTTTGTGTTTGCATGTCCAGAAAACATTTATTTTGTTTGCAAACCACTGTAAATATTGTGTGATGAGCATAGACATGGTTCCTCAGCCTTTGAATCTGCTTCCAGCCAATGATAACGGCACCACAGTCTAATGCGAACATGGTCAACATAAATATTCATCAGGACCAGAAGAGAAAAGATGCTGTGTTCGATAGTGTGGAAATAGACTTCTGAATGAGGTACAGTATGCATGTATGAGGTTGGTAGCTATGACTACTGGACTGCAAGACTGCAGTGTAAATGGATGAATGATCATATTGGCACTGGACGGGAATGTGCATTTGAATGAATCCAATTGAATTTGATCTATTTTGACTTGTGAACTGGATGAGAATGGTTTTACAATGATGTGATCTGTTTCATTGTAGTTTGAGATAGTGAGTGTCTCTGCGTTAGTGTGAAATTAGTGTATCAGGTTAGACTTGGCCTTGTGGTTCTGATTAGTGGGTTATGAACTCTAACTCTCACAGGCTGGGAAAACATTTGAAAACTATTTTAATTTCCTCAGGTTGAAAGGAAACCATCTTCTTTCTCTCTCACACACAGATTCTCTCTCTCTCAACTCTCCATCTCCCTCTCCCTCTCCCTCTCTCTCTCTCACTCCCTCTCTCTCTCTCTCTCTCCCTCTCCCTCTCTCCCTCTCTCTCTCTCCTCCCTCTCTCTCTCTCACTCCCCCTCTCTCTCTCTCTCTCTCCCTCTCTCTCTCTGTCTCTCTCTCTCCCTCTCTCGCTCTCTCTCTCTCTGCTCTCTCTCTCTCTCTCTCTGTCTCTCTCTCTCTCTCTCTGTCTCTCTCTCTCCCTGTCTCTCTCTCTCTCTCCCTGTCTCTCTCTCTCTCTCTCTCTCTCTCTGTCTCTCTCTCTCTTCTGTCTATCTGTCTCTCTCTCTCTCTCTATGTCTCTCTCTCTCTGTGTCTCTCTCTCTCTCTCACTCTGTCTCTCTCTCTCTCTCTCTCTCTCTCTCTCCCTCTCTCTCTCTCTCTCTCTCTCTCTCTCTCTCTCTGTCTCTCTCTCTCCCTGTCTCTCTCTCTCTCTCTCTCTCTCTCCCTGTCTCTCTCTCTCTCTCTCTCTGTCTCTCTCTCTCTTCTGTCTCTCTGTCTTTCTCTCTCTCTCTCTATGGCTCTCTCTCTCTGTGTCTCTCTCTCTCTCTCGCTCTCTCTCTCTCTCTCTCTCTCTCTCTCCCTGTCTCTCTCTCTCTCCCTCTCTCTCTGTCTCTCTCTCCCTCTCTCGCTCTCTCTCTCTCTGTCTCTCTCTCTCTCCCTGTCTCTCTCTCTCTCCCTGTCTCTCTCTCTCTCTCTGTCTCTCTCTCTCTCTCTCTCTCTCTGTCTCTCTCTCTCCCTGTCTCTCTCTCTCTCTGTGTGTGTCTCTCTCTCTGTCTTTCTCTCTCTCTGTCTCTCTCTCTCTCTCCCTGTCTCTCTCTCTCTCTCTCTCTCTCTGTCTTTCTCTCTCTCCCTGTCTCTCTCTCTCTTCTGTCTCTCTCTCTCTGTCTCTCTCTCTATGTCTCTCTCTCTCTGCTGTCTCTCTCTCTCTCTCTGTCTCTCTCTCTCTCTCTCTCTCCCTGTCTCTCTCTCTCCCTGTCTCTCTCTCTCTCTCTCTCTCTCTCTGTCTCTCTCTCTCTCTCTCTCTTCTCTGTCTCTCTCT
>NW_027010661.1:0-29810 GCF_036934945.1 Oncorhynchus masou masou | reverse complement strand
ATGGTTCTGTTATTATATGGCTCTGTTATTATATGGTTCTGTTATTATATGCTGTGGTTCTGTTATTATATGGTTCTGTTATTATATGGTTCTGTTATTATATGGTTCTGTTATTATATGCTGTGGTTATGTTATTATATGGCTCTGTTATTATATGGTTCTGTTATTATATGCTATGGTTCTGTTATTATATGGCTCTGTTATTATATGGTTCTGTTATTATATGGTTCTGTTATTATATGGTTCTGTTATTATATGGTTCTGTTATTATATGGTTCTGTTATTATATGCTGTGGTTCTGTTATTATATGGTTCTGTTATTATATGCTGTGGTTCTGTTATTATATGGTTCTGTTATTATATGGTTTTGTTATTATATGGTTCTGTTATTATATGGTTCTGTTATTATATGCTGTGGTTCTGTTATTATATGGTTCTGTTATTATATGGTTCTGTTATTATATGCTGTGGTTCTGTTATTATATGGTTCTGTTATTATATGGTTCTGTTATTATATGCTGTGGTTCTGTTATTATATGGTTCTGTTATTATATGGTTCTGTTATTATATGGTTCTGTTATTATATGGTTCTGTTATTATATGGTTCTGTTATTATATGGCGTGTATTAACCAGGATTCTGTTCTTGTGCCAGGCCAAACTGAACAACTGGGCTTGTATGTGAGGGCGAGTCTGTTCTGTCAACCATGGCCAACAACGTGGAGGACGTCGAGAACAACATGGTGAGCTGCTTCTAAATCACAGCAGAAGTATGAGAAGTAAATAATGCTCTGTCTGTGTTTTGCCACTTGCAGATTGTAACCTATAGTAAAGGCACGTTCACGGCGGTGACATTTGCAGTAAAAAAAAGTAAATCATTAGTCATATGGTTTTGCTCCTGAAGATTCGAAGGGTGTTGGCTGGCCATTACAGGAGGCAAAGTCCTTCTAGGCTGTTTCTCTGCTGACCCTTAAACCGCACGAAGCCGTTCAACTCCCCATGTAAATAACACCGATGAAAGACGGTTTATGTCACTGCACTGTTGGAGCTAGAAACACCAAGCGTTTCGCTACGCCCGCAATAACATCTGCTAAACATGGGTATGTGAGCAATAAAATAGTATTTTATTTGACAAGCCTGCCTTCTCGGCCTCAGTTCTTAATAAACACGTTCAGTGAAGGATAACGGCTGTGACCCGGTTCGATGGAGCCAATTCTTCCTGGTGATTTATTGAAGTTATTCAACCAGGAAACCCCCCCCCTTTTAGAAATCGCATATCCTGTTTTTATTCAGAAGATCAGGAGTAAGTTAAGGCTCATGTCTAAACTGTCCTGACAGCCTTGGCACCTCAACACTCTCCCTAGATGGGCCTGTCTGTCCCCACAGCCTTGGCACCTCAACACTCTCCCTAGATGGGCCTGTCTGTCCCCACAGCCTTGGCACCTCAACACTCTCCCTAGATGGGTCTGTCTGTCCCCACAGCCTTGGCACCTCAACACTCTCCCTAGATGGGCCTGTCTGTCCCCACAGCCTTGGCACCTCAACACTCTCCCTAGATGGGCCTGTCTGTCCCCACAGCCTTGGCACCTCAACACTCTCCCTAGATGGGTCTGTCTGTCCCCACAGCCTTGGCACCTCAACACTCTCCCTAGATGGGCCTGTCTGTCCCCACAGCCTTGGCACCTCAACACTCTCCCTAGATGGGCCTGTCTGTCCCCACAGCCTTGGCACCTCAACACTCTCCCTAGATGGGCCTGTCTGTCCTGACAGCCTTGGCACCTCAACACTCTCCCTAGATGGGTCTGTCTGTCCCCACAGCCTTGGCACCTCAACACTCTCCCTAGATGGGCCTGTCTGTCCTGACAGCCTTGGCACCTCAACACTCTCCCTAGATGGGCCTGTCTGTCCCCACAGCCTTGGCACCTCAACACTCTCCCTAGATGGGCCTGTCTGTCCCCACAGCCTTGGCACCTCACAACACTCTCCCTAGATGGGCCTGTCTGTCCTAACAGCCTTGACACCTCAACACTCTCCCTAGATGGGCCTGTCTGTCCCCACAGCCTTGGCACCTCAACACTCTCCCTAGATGGGCCTGTCTGTCCCCACAGCACTTGGTACCTCAACACTCTCCCTAGATGGGCCTGTCTGTCTGACAGTCTTGGCACCTCAACACTCTCCCTAGATGGGCTGTCTGTCCCCACAGCCTTGGTACCTCAACACTCTCCCTAGATGGGCCTGTCTGTCCCCACAGCCTTGGTACCTCAACCTCTCCCTAGATGGGTCTGTCTGTCCCCACAGCCTTGGCACCCTCAACACTCTCCCTAGATGGGCCTGTCTGTCCCCACAGCTTTGGCACCTCAACACTCTCCCTAAATGGGATGGGTCTGTCTGTCCCCACAGCCTTGGCACCTCAACACTCTCCCTAGATGGGCCTGTCTGTCCCCACAGCCTTGGCACCTCAACACTCTCCCTAGATGGGCCTGACAGCCTTGGCACCTCAACCTCTCCTTAGATGGGCCTGTCTGTCCCCACAGCCTTGAGTACCTCAACACTCCCCTAGATGGGCTGTCTGTCCCCACAGCCTTGGCACCTCAACACTCTCCCTAGATGGGCCTGTCTGTCCTGACAGCCTTGGCACCTCAACACTCCCCTAGATGGGCCTGTCTGTCCCCACAGCCTTGGCACCTCAACACTCTCCCTAGATGGGCCTGTCTGTCCCCACAGCCTTGGCACCTCAACACTCTCCCTAGATGGGCCTGTCTGTCCCCACAGCCTTGGCACCTCAACACTCTCCCTAGATGGGCCTGTCTGTCCCCACAGCCTTGGCACCTCAACACTCTCCCTAGATGGGCCTGTCTGTCCCCACAGCCTTGGTACCTCAACACCACCTAGATGGGCCTGTCTGTCCGACAGCCTTGGTACCGCACTCTCCCTAGATGGGCCTGTCTGTCCCCACAGCCTTGGCACCAACACTCTCCTAGATGGGCCTGTCTGTCCCCACAGCCTCTACCTCAACACTCACCCTAGATGGGTCTGTCTGTCCCCACAGCCTTGGCACCTCAACACTCTCCCTAGATGGGCCTGTCTGTCCCCACAGCCTTGGCACCTCAACACTCTCCCTAGATGGGCCTGTCTGTCCCCACAGCCTTGGCACCTCAACACTCTCCCTAGATGGGTCTGTCTGTCTGTCCGATGCAGCCTTGGCACTGCAACACTCTCCGTCATTCAGAGGAGCGTTCTACAGCGCTCTGAGCGCTCTCCAAGTCCGGAAGTGAATATCAAGAAGTAGCGAAATTAACATTTGCCCTTCCGTTTATGCACTTTCCATCCTTACCTTGGAAGGTCACTGTCTCTGTGCTGATCGCCTGTGAGTGAGACAACGCTAGCTGGCAAATGGGAGCGTAGTAGAATGCCGGGGGTTGTGGTTTTGGCTTAATTGCGTTGGGGAAAAAGAACTGTAGGGCCGGTCAATGGTGTCAATGGGAGAGTGCTGTATTGGGCTCAGGCTGGTGTCAATGGGGAGAGTGCTGTATAAGGTTGGTCACTCCTCAGGCTGGTGTCAATGGGAGAGTGCTGTATAAGGTTGGTCACTCCTCAGGCTGGTGTCAATGGTGGGAGTGCTGTATAAGGTTGGTCCTCCTCAGGCTGGTGTCAATGGGAGGGTGCTGTATAAGGTTGATCACTCCTCAGGCTGGTGTCAATGGGAGAGTGCTGTATAGGCGTTCACTCCTCAGTCCTCCTCAGGCTGGTGTCAATGGGAGAGTGCTGTATGGGGCGGTCACTCCTCAGGCTGGTGTCAATGGGAGAGTGCTGTATAAGGTTGGTCACTCCTCAGGCTGGTGTCAATGGGAGAGTGCTGTATAAGGCCGGTCACTCCTCAGGCTGGTGTCAATGGAGAGTGCTGTATAAGGTTGATCACTCCTCAGGCTGGTGTCAATGGAGAGTGCTGTATAGGCGATCCTCCTCAGGCTGGTGTCAATGGGAGAGTGCTGTATAAAGGTTGGTCACTCCTCAGGCTGGTGTCAATGGGAGAGTGCTGTATAAGGTTGGTCACTCCTCAGGCTGGTGTCAGTAGGAGAGTGCTGTATAGGTGGTCATCCTCAGGCTGGTGTCAATGGGGAGAGTGCTGTATGGAGTTGGTCCTCCTCCGGGCTGGGAAGTGCTGTATAAGGTTGGTCCTCACTCAGGCTGGGTGTCAATGGGAGAGTGCTGTATAAGGTTGGTCACTCACTCAGGCTGGTGTCAATGGGAGAGTGCTGTATAAGGTTGGTCACTCCTCAGGCTGGTGTCAATGGGAGAGTGCTGTATAAGGTTGGTCACTCCTCAGGCTGGTGTCAATGGGAGAGTGCTGTATAAAGGCCGGTCACTCCTCAGGCTGGTGTCAATGGGAGAGTGCTGTATAAGGTTGATCCTCTCAGGCTGGTGTCAATGGGAGAGTGCTGTATAAGGTTGATCACTCCTCAGGCTGAGTATCAATGGGGAGATGCCATCGTTGATCTCCTCAGCCTGGTGTCAATGGGAGAGTGCTGTGGGTTGATCACTCCTCAGGCTGGTGTCAATGGGAGAGTGCTGTATAGGCCGGTCCTCCTCAGGCTGGTGTCAATGGGAGAGTGCTGTATAAGGTTGATCACTCCTCAGGCTGGTGTCAATGGGGGAGAGTGCTGTATAAAGTTGGTCCTCCTCAGGGCTGGTGTCAATGGGAGGGGTGCTGTATAAGGCAGGTCACTCCTCAGGCTGGTGTCAATGGAGAGTGCTGTATAAGGTTGGTCACTCCTCAGGCTGGTGTCAATGGGAGAGTGCTGTATAAGGTTGATCACTCCTCAGGCTGGTGTCAATGGGAGAGTGCTGTATAAGGTTGGTCACTCCTCAGGCTGGTGTCAATGGGAGAGTGCTGTATAAGGTTGATCACTCCTCAGGCTGGTGTCAATGGGAGAGTGCTGTATAGGGCCGGTCACTCCTCAGGCTGGTGTCAATGGGAGAGTGCTGTATAAGGTTGATCACTCCTCAGGCTGGTGTCAATGGGAGAGTGCTGTATAAGGTTGGTCACTCCTCAGGCTGGTGTCAATGGGAGAGTGCTGTATAAGGTTGATCACTCCTCAGGCTGGTGTCAATGGGAGAGTGCTGTATAGGGCCGGTCACTCCTCAGGCTGGTGTCAATGGGAGAGTGCTGTATTGGGCCGGTCACTCCTCAGGCTGGTGTCAATGGGAGAGTGCTGTATTGGGCCGGTCACTCCTCAGCCTGGTGTCAATGGGAGAGTGCTGTATAGGGCCGGTCACTCCTCAGGCTGGTGTCAATGGGAGAGTGCTGTATAGGGCCGGTCACTCCTCAGGCTGGTGTCAATGGGAGAGTGCTGTATAGGGCCGGTCACTCCTCAGGCTGGTGTCAATGGGAGAGTGCTGTATAGGGCCGGTCACTCCTCAGGCTGGTGTCAATGGGAGAGTGCTGTATAAGGTTGGTCACTCCTCAGGCTGGTGTCAATGGGAGAGTGCTGTATAGGGCCGGTCACTCCTCAGGCTGGTGTCAATGGGAGAGTGCTGTATAAGGTTGATCACTCCTCAGGCTGGTGTCAATGGGAGAGTGCTGTATAAGGTTGATCACTCCTCAGGCTGGTGTCAATGGGAGAGTGCTGTATAAGGCCGGTCACTCCTCAGGCTGGTGTCAATGGGAGAGTGCTGTATAGGGCCGGTCACTCCTCAGGCTGGTGTCAATGGGAGAGTGCTGTATAAGGTTGGTCACTCCTCAGGCTGGTGTCAATGGGAGAGTGCTGTATAAGGTTGATCACTCCTCAGGTTGGTGTCAATGGGAGAGTGCTGTATAAGGTTGATCACTCCTCAGGCTGGTGTCAATGGGAGAGTGCTGTATAGGGCCGGTCACTCCTCAGCCTGGTGTCAATGGGAGAGTGCTGTATAAGGTTGATCACTCCTCAGGCTGGTGTCAATGGGAGAGTGCTGTATAAGGTTGGTCACTCCTCAGGCTGGTGTCAATGGGAGAGTGCTGTATAAGGCCGGTCACTCCTCAGGCTGGTGTCAATGGGAGAGTGCTGTATAAGGCTGGTTTCCCAGACACAGATTAGGTCAAGTCCTGGACTTCGAAGCACTTTCCATGGAGAATATTCACAGAGAACGGTTTGCAGTCCAGACTAGGCTTAATCTGTCTAGGAACTCAGCCCCATAGAGATACAATATAACACTGTGGTGGTCTATTTAGTTCTGTGGTGGTCTATTTAGTTCTGTGGTGGTCTATTTAGTTCTGTGGTGGTCTATTTAGTTCTGTTGTGGTCTATTTAGTTCTGTGGTGGTCTATTTAGTTCTGTGGTGGTCTATTTAGTTCTGTCGTGGTCTCTTTAGTTCTGTGGTGTTCTCTTTAGTTCTGTGGTGGTCTATTTAGTTCTGTCGTGGTCTCTTTAGTTCTGTGGTGGTCTATTTAGTTCTGTCGTGGTCTCTTTAGTTCTGTGCTGGTCTCTTTAGTTCTGTGCTGGTCTCTTTAGTTCTGTGCTGGTCTATTTAGTTCTGTGGTGGTCTCTTTAGTTCTGTGGTGGTCTATTTAGTTCTGTTGTGGTCTATTTTGTTCTGTGGTGGTCTCTTTAGTTCTGTGGTGGTCTCTTTAGTTCTGTGGTGGTCTCTTTAGTTCTGTGGTGGTCTCTTTAGTTCTGTGGTGGTCCCTTTAGTTCTGTGGTGGTCTATTTAGTTCTGTGCTGGTCTATTTAGTTCTGTGGTGGTCTCTTTAGTTCTGTGGTGGTCTCTTTAGTTCTGTGCTGGTCTATTTAGTTCTGTGGTGGTCCCTTTAGTTCTGTGGTGGTCCCTTTAGTTCTGTGGTGGTCTCTAGCTCTTTGGTTCTTAACCCTAGTTCTTAACCCTAACCCTAACCTTCCTCAATCCCTCCCCTTTCTTTGTTGACTCCCCGTGAAGGAGATTTATCCTGGTTCCAGGTCTGTTATTGTCGTCTCACCAACTCTTATTGCCATAGACCAACCTTGTTCTGATGTAACAGCTGACACAGAGCAAACTGTCCCCACAGGAGTGTGTGTGGGTTAGGCTAACCCCACCCCTAACCCCACCCCTAACCCCACCCCTAACCCCACCTCTCTGGGTCAGAGAGTCTGTTAAATGACTCACTACTGTAGTGGCTCTGGATCAGAGAGTCTGTTAAATGACTCACTACTGTAGTGGCTCTGGATCAGAGAGTCTCCTAAATGACTCACTACTGTAGTGGCTCTGGATCAGAGAGTCTGCTAAATGACTCACTACTGTAGTGGCTCTGGATCAGAGAGTCTGTTAAATGACTCACTACTGTAGTGGCTCTGGATCAGAGAGTCTGTTCATCGACTCACTACTGTAGTGGCTCTGCATCAGAGAGTCTGTTAATTGACTCACTACTGTAGTGGCTCTGGATCAGAGGGAGTCTGTTAAATGACTCACTACTGTAGTGGCTCTGGATCAGAGAGTCTGTTAAATGACTCACTACTGTAGAGGCTCTGGATCAGAGAGTCTGTTAAGTGACTCACTGCAGTGGCTCTAAATCCAGAGAGTCTGTTAAATGACTCACTACTGTAGTGGCTCTGGATCAGAGAGTCTGTTAAATGACTCTACTGAGTGGCTCTGGATCAGAGAGTCTGCTAAATGACTCACTACTGTAGTGGCTCTGGATCAGAGAGTCTGTTAAATGACTCACTACTGTAGTGGCTCTGGATCAGAGAGTCTGTTAAATGACTCACTACTGTAGTGGCTCTGGATCAGAGAGTCTGTTAAATGACTCACTACTGTAAGTGGCTCTGGATCAGAGAGTCTGCTAAATGACTCACTACTGTAGTGGCTCTGGATCAGAGAGTCTGTTAAATGACTCACTACTGTAGTGGCTCTGGATCAGAGAGTCTGCTAAATGACTCACTACTGTAGTGGCTCTAGATCAGAGAGTCTGCTAAATGACTATAATGTAAATGTTTCCTTGTTCTGCAGACTGACCCTAAGAGGTGTGTATTTATGTCCCCTTCTGTTCCTCCTCCAGGTGACTGAGACTCCAGTACCAACCCAGAACCAGCACCCTGAGCCTGGGGTGACGGGGGTGCGGTCCAGGGGTGGAGGGGGAAGGAACAGAACGGACAGGCTCCCCCACAACGCACCCCCTCAGGTGGTAGAGAGTGAGGAAGACGAAGATGAGGAGCTGACGCTGAAGTACGGGGCCAAACACGTCATCATGCTGTTCGTCCCTGTCACACTCTGCATGGTGGTCGTCGTGGGCAACCATCAAGTCCGTCAGCTTCTACACCCAGAACGATGGACAGAGGCTGTAAGTACCGACGACGTTCTGGCGACAGGTTGTCTCTGGGGTTAGGTTGTTGGAACCCTGAGACGAGGCTTCTGTGTTGTCCCCAGGGTTAGGGTTGTTGATGCAGTTGACTAGCATAGCCACTAGATGGCGATAATGCGACACACAACACCTTGATGATGAAATATCAGCATACATCTACAGTATTTACTAACAGAAAGTACAGGAAATGTGGCTGGCCTGCTAACGAAGAAGATGCATTGTTCAGTTTGTTTACCTATGGGCTGTTCAGACAAGATAATCAAGCAGCTGGAGAAAAACAGACAAGATAATCAAGCAGCTGGAAAAACAGACAAGATAATCAAGCAGCTGGAGAAATAGACAAGATAATCAAGCAGCTGGAGAAACACAGACAATATTATTATAATAACAATAGCAGCAAAGTGAGGATTCACAAAGGATGGTGTTTGAGTATTTGATGGGGTTGTCTGACACTAACATATTCTGAAATGATCTAATGTGATGAGTCCAATGTGATGAGTCTAATCTTCTGTTGTCCAGGATATTGATACCTGTCTGACATGTGATGTGTTTTCCAGGATATACACCCCATTCCCAGAGGACACAGACACAATAGGGCAGCGAGCCCTCAACTCAGTCCTCAACGCCACCATCATGATCAGTGTCATCATAGTCATGACCATGGTGCTGGTGCTGCTATACAAGTACCGCTGCTACAGGGTAAGAGATGCTGCAACAGGGTAAGAGATGCTGCAACAGGGTAAGAGATGCTGCAACAGGGTAAGAGATGCTGCAACAGGGTAAGAGATGCTACAGGGTAAGAGTGCAAGGGTAAGAGATGCTGCAACAGGGTAAGAGATGCTACAGGGTAAGAGATGCTACAGGGTAAGAGATGCTACAAGTAAGAGATGCTGCAACAGGGTAAGAGATGCTGCAACAGGGTAAGAAGATGCTGCAACAGGGTAAGAGATGCTGCAGCAGGGTAAGAGATGCTGCAACAGGGTAAGAGATGCTGCAACAGGGTAAGAGATGCTGCAACAGGGTAAGAGATGCTACAGGTAAGAGATGCTGCAGGGTAAGAGATGCTACAGGGTAAGAGATGCTGCAACAGGGTAAGAGATGCTGCAACAGGGTAAGAGATGCTGCAGGGTAAGAGATGCTACAGGGTAAGAGATGCTGCAACAGGGTAAGAGATGCTGCAACAGGGTAAGAGATGCTACAGGGTAAGAGATGCTACAGGGTAAGAGATGTTGCTCTAACAATGCCATTAGGGTCGTATTCATTAGGGCACACAAAGTAAATCAGTTTGCAACCAACGTATCATAACGTTTAACTTCCTGACAAGTCCAGGAAGTCGTCCCTTTTTCAGTCTGTTTTCTTCCGCTTGTTGGCTGATGAACACAAGCCTGGTATCACTCATCCCTGTAGCACTCTTACCCTGTCTTCTCCTGTGTGTGTCTAGATACAGTGACATGCCGAGCATGTAATACAGACAGTTGGCTGTTATTGATCTCTGTGTGTCCCTTCAGGTGATCCAAGGCTGGCTGTTCCTCTCCCCTCTACTTCTCCTGTTCTTCTTCTCCTTCATATATCTCAAGTGAGTCCCTTCTTTTCCCTTCCATATCTTATTCTCTCTCTCTTTTCAATCACATATATATTTCAGTCATCGGTAAATCTGCTGTGTAAGAGTGTGACTGGGCAGATTTTTTATTTTTTTTACCTTTATTTAACTAGGCTAGTCAGTTAAGAACAAATTCTTATTTTCTGTCTGTTCAGGGGCAGAACAACAGATTTTTACCTTGTCAGTTACTTTCGGTTACTAGTCCAACGCTCTAACCACTAGGCTTACCCTGCCACCTCTACACTCTAACCACTATGCTACCCTGCCACCTCTACACTCTAACCACTATGCTACCCTGCCACCTCTACACTCTAACCACTAGGCTACCTCTACACTCTAACCACTAGGCTACCTCTACACTCTAACCACTAGGCTACCTCTACACTCTAACCACTAGGCTACCCTGCCTCCTCTACACTCTAACCACTAGGCTACCTGCCACCTCTACACTCTAACCACTAGGCTACCCTGACGACTCTACACTCTAACCACTAGGTTACCTGCCTCCTCTACACTCTAACCACTAGGCTACCCTGCCTCCTCTACACTCTAACCACTAGGTTACCCTGCCTCCCTCTACACTCTAACCACTAGGCTACCCTGCCTCCTCTACACTCTAACCACTAGGCTACCCTGCCGACTCTACACTCTAACCACTAGGCTACCTCCTGCCGACTTACACTCTAACCAGTAGGCCACCCTGCCTCCTCTACACTCTAACCACTAGGCTACCCTGCCGACTCTACACTCTAACCACTAGCCACCCTGCCTCCTCTTACACTCTAACCACTAGGCTACCTGCCACCTCTACACTCTAACCACCAGGCTACCCTGCCGCCCTCTGTCCTCTGTCCTCCTAAACGTAACAGGCTCACTCTTGTCCTCCCCCAGAGAAGTGTTCAAGACGTACAACGGGCGATGGACTGATCACCTTGGCTGTGATCGTCTGGAACTTCGGGGTGGTAGGGATGATCTGTATCCACTGGAAGGGTCCTCCGCCTGCAGCAGGCCTACCTCATCATGATCTCTGCTCTCATGGCTCTGGTCTTCATCAAGTACCTTCCTGAGTGGACCGCCTGGCTCATCCTGGCCGTTATATCTGTCTATGGTGAGACTTCCGGCTTGAGTCTTTGGCTTGTATACGGGTCTGTCACTGTGAGACTGTAGCTACGGCCCCAATTATCTCTCCTTTCTGCTCAAAGTGTACACTTGTTCACTTCCCTTCTTTTGTCAAGGAAAAGACTGGTCTAAGAAACATGGTGGAAACTCCCTGTAGCCCATGCCTCTACCGATACAATAGTTTTAGACTTGTGGAATCTGTAGTGAATGAGTGTACACTTCAGGACAAAGGAGATGGACACATCCCCTCCCATGTTTCTCTTTGTGAAGATGACCTATCTCTCTAGTTGCTCTATTTGTTTTACTGCTCTCTATCGATCTCAAGTCCTCTTCAGACGAGACTCAGGGCAGCACCTAGATTTCCTAACCGTTGTTGTTGTTGAGAGGAAGGATCTGACTGGTCGACAAACAGGAAACACCCATCTGAGACAGGAAGTGAGGGGCAGAGAGAGTCATGACAGCTGAGGTTAAGACATTCTTAATTTAGACAACCTTAGATAGGACCAGATTTCCTCTTAAAGCTGCCCCTTCCGAAGCGTTCTCCCAAATGGCCCCCTATTCCCTATCAAGTGCACTACTTCTGACCAGACACCATAGGGTTCTGGTCAAAAGTAGTGCACTATATAGGGTTAGGGGGTAGTTGGGGACACAACCACTGTCGGAGAATAATGGCCACGACAGAATAGTGGTCATTGTAGATTTATTTAACCTATAAGTGTTTAGCTTGAGGTAGAACAGTGGTCGGTTTAGGTTTGGTGGGGGTAACAGTGATCTGTTTTGGGTTGGTGGGGGTAACTGTGGTCTGTTTTGGGTTGGTGGGGGTAACTGTGGTCTGTTTTGGGTTGGTGGGGGTAAGTAACAGTGGTCCGTTTAGGTTTGGTTTGTTGAGGGTAACAGTGGTCTATTTAGGTTTAGTTTATTGGAGGTAACAGTGGTCCGTTTAGGTTTGGTGGGGGTAACAGTGGTTCGTTTGGTTTTGGTGGGGGTAACAGTGGTCTGTTTTTAGGTTTGGTTTGGTGGGGTAACAGTGGTCTGTTTTTAGGTTTGGTTTGGTGGGGTAACAGTGGTCTGTTTTTAGGTTTGGTTTGGTGGGGGTAACAGTGGTCCGTTTTAGTTTGGTTTGGTGGGGGTAACAGTGGCCTGTTTTTAGGTTTTGGTTTGGTGGGGGTAACAGTGGTCTGTTTTTAGGTTTGGTTTGGTGGGGTAACAGTGGCCTGTTTTTAGGTTTGGTTTGGTGGGGGTAACAGTGGTCCGTTTTAGGTTTGGTTTGGTGGGGGTAACAGTGGCCTGTTTTTAGGTTTGGTTTGGTGGTGTGTAACAGTGGTTCGTTTGGTTTTTTGGTGGGGGTAACAGTGGCCTGTTTTTAGGTTTGGTTTGGTGGGGTAACAGTGGTCCGTTTTAGGTTTGGTTTGGTGGGGGTAACAGTGGTCTGTTTTTAGGTTTGGTTTGGTGGGGGTAACAGCGGTCCGTTTTTAGGTTTGGTTTTGGTGGGGGTAACAGTGGTCCGTTTTTTAGGTTTGGTTTGGTGGGGGTAACAGTGGCCTGTTTTTAGGTTTGGTTTTTTGGTGGTGTGTAACAGTGGTTCGTTTGGTTTTGGTGGGGGTAACAGTGGCCTGTTTTTAGGTTTGGTTTGGTGGGGTAACAGTGGTCCGTTTTTAGGTTTGGTTTGGTGGGGGTAACAGTGGTCTGTTTTTAGGTTTGGTTTGGTGGGGGTAACAGCGGTCCGTTTTTAGGTTTGGTTTTGGTGGGGGTAACAGTGGTCCGTTTTTAGGTTTGGTTTGGTGGGGGTAACAGTGGTCCGTTTTAGGTTTGGTTTGGTGGGGGTAACAGTGGCCTGTTTTTAGGTTTGGTTTGGTGGGGGTAACAGTGGTCCGTTTTTAGGTTTGGTTTGGTGGGGGTAACAGTGGCCTGTTTTTAGGTTTGGTTTGGTGGGGTAACAGTGGTTTGTTTTAGGTTTTGGTGGGGGTAACAGTGGTCTGTTTTTAGGTTTGGTTTGGTGGGGGTAACAGTGGTCCGTTTTTAGGTTTGGTTTAATGGTACTGTTTTTTTAGGTTTGGTTTGGTGGGGTAACAGTGGTCCGTTTTTAGGTTTGGTTTGGTGGGGTAACAGTGGTCCGTTTTTAGGTTTGGTTTGGTGGGGGTAACAGTGGTCTGTTTTTAGGTTTGGTTTGGTGGGGGTAACAGTGGTCTGTTTTTAGGTTTGGTTTGGTGGGGTAACAGTGGTCTGTTTTTAGGTTTGGTTTGGTGGGGTAACAGTGGCCTGTTTTTAGGTTTGGTTTGGTGGGGGTAACAGTGGTCTGTTTTTAGGTTTGGTTTGGTGGGGGTAACAGTGGTCTGTTTTTAGGTTTGGTTTGGTGGGGGTAACAGTGGCCTGTTTTTAGGTTTGGTTTGGTAGGGGTAACAGTGGTCTGTTTTTAGGTTTGGTTTGGTGGGGTAACAGTGGCCTGTTTTTAGGTTTGGTTTGGTAGGGGTAACAGTGGTCTGTTTTTAGGTTTGGTTTGGTGGGGTAACAGTGGCCTGTTTTTAGGTTTGGTTTGGTAGGGGTAACAGTGGTCTGTTTTAGGTTTGGTTTGGTGGGGGTAACAGTGGTCCGTTTTTAGGTTTGGTTTGGTGGGGGTAACAGTGGTCCGTTTTTAGGTTTGGTTTGGTGGGGGTAACAGTGGTCCGTTTTTAGGTTTGGTTTGGTGGGGTAACAGTGGTCCGTTTTTAGGTTTGGTTTGGTGGGGGTAACAGTGGTCCGTTTTTAGGTTTGGTTTGGTGGGGGTAACAGTGGTCCGTTTTTTAGGTTTGGTTTGGTGGGGGTAACAGTGGTCTGTTTTTAGGTTTGGTTTGGTGGGGTAACAGTGGTCTGTTTTTAGGTTTGGTGGGGGTAACAGTGGTCCGTTCTTAGGTTTGGTTTGGTGGGGGTAACAGTGGTCCGTTCTTAGGTTTTTAGGTTTGGTGGGGGTAACAGTGGTCCGTTTTTAGGTTTGGTTTGGTGGGGTAACAGTGGTCCGTTTTAGGTTTGGTTTGGTGGGGGTAACAGTGGTCTGTTTTTAGGTTTGGTTTGGTGGGGGTAACAGTGGTCTGTTTTTAGGTTTGGTTTGGTGGGGGTAACAGTGGTCCGTTTTTAGGTTTGGTTTGGTGGGGGTAACAGTGGTCCGTTTTTAGGTTTGGTTTGGTGGGGGTAACAGTGGTCCGTTTTTAGGTTTGGTTTGGTGGGGGTAACAGTGGTCTGTTTTTAGGTTTGGTTTGGTGGGGGTAACAGTGGTCCGTTTTTAGGTTTGGTTTGGTGGGGGTAACAGTGGTCCGTTTTTAGGTTTGGTTTGGTGGGGTAACAGTGGTCTGTTTTTAGGTTTGGTTTGGTGGGGGTAACAGTGGTCTGTTTTTAGGTTTGGTGGGGGTAACAGTGGTCCGTTCTTAGGTTTGGTTTGGTGGGGTAACAGTGGTCCGTTTTAGGTTTGGTTTGGTGGGGTAACAGTGGTCCGTTTTTTAGGTTTGGTTTGGTGGGGGTAACAGTGGTCCGTTTTTAGGTTTGGTTTGGTGGGGTAACAGTGGTCTGTTTTTAGGTTTGGTTTGGTGGGGGTAACAGTGGTCCGTTTTTTAGGTTTGGTTTGGTGGGAGTAACAGTGGTCCGTTTTTAGGTTTGGTTTGGTGGGGGTAACAGTGGTCTGTTTTTAGGTTTGGTTTGGTGGGGTAACAGTGGTCCGTTTTTAGGTTTGGTTTGGTGGGGGTAACAGTGGTCTGTTTTTAGGTTTGGTTTGGTGGGGGTAACAGTGGTCTGTTTTAGGTTTGGTTTGGTGGGGGTAACAGTGGTCCGTTTTTAGGTTTGGTTTGGTGGGGGTAACAGTGGCCTGTTTTTAGGTTTGGTTTGGTGGGGGTAACAGTGGTCTGTTTTTAGGTTTGGTTTGGTGGGGGTAACAGTGGTCCGTTTTTAGGTTTGGTTTGGTGGGGGTAACAGTGGTCTGTTTTTAGGTTTGGTTTGGTGGGGGTAACAGTGGTCTGTTTTTAGGTTTGGTTTGGTGGGGGTAACAGTGGTCCGTTTTTAGGTTTGGTTTGGTGGGGGTAACAGCGCTGGTGGTCAGAGTTTTCACCCACCCAGAAATGTCTTTTAAATCAGATTAAATATTTTGACTTGATCTCGGTCCCAAAGAGCCTTGCGTTTTTGGGTCCAACACTATTTGTCCTGATTCCATCCGTGTTCTCCCTTTAGTCGGTGTTGATAAAGAGTTTACTACACCCAGTCAATCTCAGACATTCTTTAACTCAGATGAAATATTTCTACTTGGTCTCTCTCTCTCAAAGCACCCTCTGTTCTGTCTCCAACACTATTCTATCCTGACTCAAAGCTCTGCGTCATATTCATTAGGCACCAAACGGAAGAAAGCTTCTCCTTGTTTCAGTGTGTTATCTGAACTGTACAATAACAAATGCCTGTTTACATTTTCTGTTACAAAACATTTTGCCACGAGGTGCCCTAATGAATACGACCCCTGTTTCTCCCTCCTCCATAGATCTGCTAGAGTGCCCTAATGAATACGACCCCTGTTTCTCCCTCCATAGATCTGCTAGGAGGTGCTCTAATTAATACGACCCCTGTTTCTCCCTCCATAGATCTGCTAGAGGTGCCCTAATGAATACGACCCTGTTTCTCCCTCCATAGATCTGCTAGAGGTGCCTAATGAATACGACCCGTGTTTCTCCTCCATAGATCTGCTAGAGGTGCCCTATGAATACGACCCTCCTAGCAGTGCCCTAATGAATACGACCCCTGTTTCTCCCTCCATAGATCTCCTAGCGGTGCTCTGCCCCAAAGGTCCTCTACGTATCCTAGTGGAGACAGCCCAGGAGAGGAACGAACCCATCTTCCTGCTCTCATCTACTCCTGTAAGACGCATCACCCTCGACATCAACACCTGTAACCTGTATTACATATACACCGAGTGGACAAAACATTAGGAACACTCTGGTGTTTCCACGGCGTGGACTGACCAGGTGAAAGCTATGATTGTGTTAGTTTGGCTGGATGTCCTTTGGGTGGTGGACCGTTCTTGATACACACAGGAAACGGCTGTGTGGAAAACCCCAGCACCGTTGCAGTTCTTGACAGAACCAGCGTGCCTGGCACCTACTACCATGCCCCGTTCAAAGGCACTTATATATTTTGTCTTGCCACTTCACCCTCTGAATGACACACACACGATCCATGAGTCGATGTTCGAGCCCCCGCAGAAACTTTATTAGCATCATAAAGAAATCCCTGTCAGCTTAATGTCGCCCTTCCTACATCTGCGGTGAAATGTGATTTTCGGGATCTCACAAACGGTTTGGCCTACAAACTATTATGGAGGGATCACCCTCACAAACACGATGGCGTTCTCCGTTTTGCTTTACGACGCCCACAAAAGCTCACAAGACTCGTCTGAAGTTTGTACAGCCTCTTCTGCCACCTTCTGTCTGTACAGTGGGGCAAACAAGTATTAAGTCAGCCACCAATTGTGCAAGTTCTCCCACTTAAAAAAGAGGAGAGAGGCCTGTAATTTTCATCATAAGTCCACTTCAAGTATGACAGACAAAATGAGGGAAAAAATCCAGAAAATCACATTGAGGATTTTTTTAATGAATTTATTTGCAAATTATGGTGGAAAATAATATTTGGTCAATAACAAAAGTTTATCTCAATACACCCTTTGTTGGCAATGACAGAGGTCAAATGTTTTCTGTAAAGTCTTCACAAGGTTTTCACACACTGTTGCTGGTAGTTTGTACAGCCTCTCCTGCCACCTTCTGTCTGTAGCATCCAAACAATTTGGCCTCCACTCCTAACATGACCCCTCTGTGGAAAGGTGAGACCCTCACTAAAACGTACATGTGAGTAGTTTTGCTCACAGTCATCTGAAGATCCCCACCCGGTTCCAGTTTAAAAACATTTATGGAGTGCACTATATATACAAAAGTATGTGGACACCCCTTCAAATGAGTGAATTCTGCTATTTGACCCACACCGTTGCTGACACACAGCCATGCAATCTCCATGGACAAACATTGGCAGTAGAATGGCCGTCACTGAGAACTCAGTGACTTTCAACCGTAGCATCGTCATAGGATGTCACCTTTCCAACAAGTTAGTATATCCAATTTCTGCCCTGCGAGCGGTCAACTGTAAGTGCTGTTATTGTAAAGTATAAACTTCTAGGAGCAACAACGGCTCATCCGCGAAGTGGAAGGAACCGCCGAGCGCCGAAGTGAGTAGTGCATAAATATCGTCTGTCCTCGGTTGCAAAACTCACTACTGAGTTATAAACTTCCTCTGGAAGCAACGCTAGTACAATAACTGTTAGTCGGGAGCTTCACGAAATTGGTTTTCCATGGCTGAGGAGCCGCACACAAGCCTAAGATCACTACGCTCAATGCCAAGCGTCGGCTGGAGTGGTGTAAAGCTCGCCGCCATTGGACTCTGAAGCAGTGAAAATGCGTTCTCTGGAGTGATGAATCAGGCTTCACCATCTGGCAGTCCTACGGACAAATCTGGGTTTGACGGATTCCAAGAGAATGCTACCTGCACAACTGCATTGTGCCAACTGTAGAATTTTGGAGGAAACATGGCCTGGGGCTGTTTGTCAGGGAGAGCTCGGTTTGTTGTTTATAAAAGTGTGTTGGAAAGTTTCTTATTAGCTAGCTAACATTTTAGTTTGGATCCCGTGACGCCGTTGGCATCAGTTGCTGGGGATACTCTGTCCAGTGATCATGCCGATCAAGGCCGGGTCTGAGGAGATTTTTGGCGTAGCCTTGAACGCAGCAGCCTGTGACAGGTTTAGCCATTGTGGCCGGGACCGTGGATTGTTTTCCGGGTTTGTGGCTGTCAGATCCCTGCTGATTTGAAAAACAACAATGTATCCTATGACCTGCCCTGTCTGGAACTGTGAGGAGTAACAGCGTAGCCTATGCTGCTAGCTACCATGACAAAGACTAAAGCCGGTGGGAGTGCCATTGAGGACAGTGGTGTCTCTCTGTCACAGGAGAACACAAAAATATTTCTCCAAGCAGTTGTTTCAAAAATAAGAAAATTAGTGTTTTGTCCAAATACTGCTGGATTCAACTAATAAAAGAATGGGCGTCCTGACCAGAGAGGTCCAGGACCTGAAGAACAGTCTGCAGTTCTCCCAGGGTCAGTTAGACGAGTTGAAACAGGAGAACAGCTGTTCTCCCAGGGTCAGTTAGACGAGTTGAAACAGGAGAACAGCTGTTCTCCCAGGGTCAGTTAGACGAGTTGAAACAGGAGAACAGCTGTTCTCCCAGGGTCAGTTAGACGAGTTGAAACAGGAGAACAGCTGTTCTCCCAGGGTCAGTTAGACGAGTTGAAACAGGAGAACAGCTGTTCTCCCAGGGTCAGTTAGAGAACGCAGTTGAAACAGGAGAACAGCTGTTCTCCCAGGGTCAGTTAGACGAGTTGAAACAGGAGAACAGCAGTTCTCCCAGGGTCAGTTAGGTGAGTTGAAACAGGAGAACAGCTGTTCTCCCAGGGTCAGTTAGACGAGTTGAAACAGGAGAACAGCTTTCTCCCAGGGTCAGCTTAGACGAGTTGAAACAGGAGAACAGGCAAGATGACAGCAATCTGTCAGTCATTGAGAGAGGACATCAGTTCTGTGTGTGAACCCATGATAACAATGGCGGAGAAATCAGATTATCTCGAGGGACAATCAAGGCGGAACAACATGGTTGTGGATGGAACTGCAGAATCTCCACATGAGACCTGGATGGAGTCTGAGGACAAAGTGAGGAAATGATCTCTGAGAAATTGAAGATGGACCACAGGAAGATTGAGGTGGAGCACACAAAGGACTGGAAAACCCCCACCGGCCCAGGTGACAGGTCAGTTCGATAGTGGTCATGTTTCCGTATTTCACTGAAAGAATAAACGTCTTGCGGATTTGACCAAAGGCTCATATTTGTGTGTGTTATTATGTTATAATTAAGTCTGATTTGATAGAGCAGTCTGACTGATGGTAGGCACCAGCAGGCTCGTCGCTTTCATTCAAACAGCACTTTACTGCGTTTGCCAGAAGCTGTTTATGACTTCAAGCCTATCAACTCCCGAGATTAGGCTGGTGTAACCGATGTGAAATGGCTAGCTAGTTAGCGGGTTGATGGATATGGTATTATGATATGGTATTAGGATATGATATTAGGATATGTTGATGGATATGGTATTATGATATGTTGATGGATATGGTATTATGATATGTATTATGATATGGTATGGATATGGTATTATGATATGTTGATGGATATGGTATTATGATATGGTATTATGATATGGTATTATGATATGGTATTAGGATATGGTATTATGATATGTTGATGGATATGGTATTATGATATGTTATTATGGATATGGTATTATGATATGGTATTAGGATATGGTATTATGATATGTTGATGGATATGGTATTATGATATGTTGATGGATATGGTATTATGATATGGATTATGGTATTTGATGGATATGGTATTATGATATGGTATTATGATATGGTATTAGGATATGGTATTATGATATGTTGATGGATATGGTATTATGATATGTTGATGGATATGGTATTATGATATGGTATTAGGATATGGTATTAGGATATGGTATTATGATATGTTGATGGATATGGTATTATGATATGTTGATTATGATATGGTATTATGATATGGTATTATGATATGGTATTATGATATGTTGATGGATATGGTATTATGATATGTTGATGGATATGGTATTATGATATGATGGATATGGTATTATGATGTGGTATTATGATATGTTAGATGGATATGGTATTATGATATGGTATTATGATATGTTATGGATATGATATGGTATTATGGATATGGTATTATGATATGTTGATGGATATGATATGTTGATGGATATGGTATTATGATATGTTGATGGATATGGTATTATGATATGGTATTATGATATGGTATTAGGATATGGTATTAGGATATGGTATTATGATATGTTGATGATATGGTATTATGATATGTTGATGGATATGGTATTATGATATGTTGATATGGTATTAGGATATGGTATTAGGATATGGTATTAGGATATGGTATTATGATATGTTGATGGATATGGTATTATGATATGGTATTATGATATGGTATTAGGATATGGTATTAGGATATGTTGATGGATATGGTATTAGGATATGTTGTATTATTAGGATATGGTATTATGATATGTTGATGGATATGGTATTATGATATGTTGATGATATGGTATTAGGATATGGTATTAGGATATGGTATTAGGATATGGTATTATGATATGTTGATGGATATGGTATTATTATATGTTGATGGATATGGTATTATGATATGGTATTAGGATATGGTGTTATGATATGTTGATGGATATGGTATTATGATATGGATGGATATGTTGATGGATAGGATATGGTATTATGATATGGTATTAGATATGGATTAGGATATGGTATTATGATATGTTGATGGATATGGTATTATGATATGTTGATGGATATGGTATTATGATATGGTATTATGATATGGTATTAGGATATGGTATTAGGATATGGTATTAGGATATGGTATTAGGATATGTTGATGGATATGGTATTATGATATGATATTAGGATGGATATGGTATTATGATATGGTATTATGATATGGTATTATGATATGGTATTAGGATATGGTATTATGATATGTTGATGGATATGGTATTATGATATGGTATTATGATATGTTGATGGATATGGTATTATGATATGTTAATGATATGGTATTATGATATGTTGATGGATATGGTATTTTGATATGTTGATGATATGGTATTAGGATATGGTATTAGGATATGGTGATGGATATGGTATTAGGATATGGTATTAGGATATGGTATTATGATATGTTGATGGATATGGTATTATGATATGGTATTAGGATATGGTATTATGATATGTTGATGGATATGGTATTATGATATGTTGATGATATGGTATTATGGTATTAGGATATGGTATTAGGATATGGTATTATGATATGTTGATGGATATGGTATTATGATATGTTGATGGATATGGTATTATGATATGGTATTAGGATATGGTATTAGGATATGGTATTAGGATATGGTATTAGGATATGTTGATGGATATGGTATTATGATATGTTGATGGATATGGTATTATGATATGGTATTAGGATATGGTATTAGGATATGGTATTAGGATATGGTATTAGGATATGTTGATGGATATGGTATTATGATATGATATTAGGATATGGTATTATGATATGGTATTAGGATATGGTATTATGATATGTTGATGGATATGGTATTATGATATGTTGATGGATATGGTATTAGGATATGGTATTATGATATGGTATTAGGATATGTTGATGGATATGGTATTAGGATATGGTATTAGGATATGTTGATGGATATGGTATTATGATATGTTGATGATATGGTATTAGGATATGGTATTAGGATATGGTATTAGGATATGGTATGGATATGGTATTATGATATGTTGATGGATATGGTATTATGATATGGTATTATGATATGTTGATGGATATGGTATTATGATATGTTGATGGATATGGTATTATGATATGTTGATGGATATGGTATTATGATATGGTATTATGATATGGTATTAGGATATGTTGATGGATATGGTATTATGATATGGTGATGGATATGATTAGGATATGGTATTATGATATGTTGATGATATGGTATTAGGATATGGTATTATGGTATGTTGATGGATATGGTATTATGATATGGTATTATGATATGGTATTAGGATATGGTATAGGATATGGTATTGATTGGAAACTCATGTGTTGCCTGTTAGTATTATCTATGCTATATGTTTTCACTAGCTAGCACATGCTTTCAGACAGGCAGTGATTCTGGTATACAGTTAAGATGTTGTTGTTGCTTGCCTTAAACATGAATGCCCATAGCTGCGAGTAATGTAATGTCTACTGTACCATCCTGTCCCTCCATTCCCAGCGACCATGGTGTGGCTCGTCAACATGGCAGACACTGGCCTCGGACACAGACCAATGACCAGGAAGAACTCAACAGAGGCCCCCATCACTCAGGTTGAGAGTCAATGTGAGTCTGTAGTGTCTGGTGTTTCAATTCCTCTCGACCTTCTCCTTTAGCCTCCTTTAGGCCCTGGCCTCGCTTGCACCCAAAAAATTATGATTCTTTTCTTCAGCGTTTTTGTAATATTGTAATTATTTTCTACCCTCCGTCAGCAGCCCCTCCATCTCTGGGCCACAATTGAACACCAAAACATGCCTCTTTTTATGGCATCCCCAGCGGTTTTTAAGAATATCTGATTTCTTCTCTCCTGCCCCTGCAGCAGCTCTATCTAGCCCTGGCCTCACCGCCCCCTCATGTATAATATTTGACTTCTCCATGCTCCCCCCACCCCCCGCAGCCCTAGCTCTGGGCCCGCCCCTCTCAGCCCCCGGAGGATGACGGAGGGTTCACCCCTAACTGGATGGGGCATCAGGAGCATCAGCTGGGACCACTTCAGTCCTGGGCAGACGAGACCCAGCGGGAGATCAACAACTCCCCTCTGCCAGACCACCCGTACTGGACGATGATGACGAGGAGAGTACAGACCTGAACAGCAATACTAAATACAATTGTATTTGTCACGTTTCGTTAAAACAATCGCCATGTCGTTTCCTAATCAGAAGCGCACGGCCGTTACCAACGCTCGTTTAATGTGAGCGGGCCCAGAGACGCAATCTGAGGACTGCGGTCCCATCTTTGGGCAGTCCGATGTCCTGATATGTAAAAAATAATAATAATAAATTAAAAAATAAATTAAAATGACCAGCACAAAATCTGCGATGCTGTTGAAGTGTGAGAAGTGCAACGACAAGCTTTGAAAACGGTCATCAGCAATAGCCAATGAGCTCGCCAGAGAAAATAGCGTCATGACAACGTGGTTTCATCGCCGGAGCGATGTGGACTCTCCAGCAGGAGCCATGGCGACTGCTAGTATGTGTTTCTACTTGCCTTTTAGCCAAGTGTAAAATCTTTACAGCCTGAGTTCACCAGTCCTTTGTAGCTCAGCCTACATGTTATTCAGCTCAACATGTTGGGGAAAAATGTAAACTGTTAGTAAGCAACCAAAATGCTTACTTAAGCCTCCCAACATTGCAGAGAAAAGAATATATATATATTTTTCTATAACACAAGGAATAAATACACATATGAGTAATGATAACTCGTCTATTGGTCCAGGTAGCTATTGGTCCAGGTAGCTATTGGTCCAGGTAGCTATTGGTCCAGGTAGCTATTGGTCCAGGTAGCTATTGGTCCAGGTAGCTATTGGTCCAGGTAGCTATTGGTCCAGGTCGCTATTGGTCCAGGTAGCTATTGGTCCAGGTAGCTATTGGTCCAGGTAGCTATTGGTTAACTCTTTATCAGTCAGTCCAGGTAGCTATTGGTTAACTCTTTATCAGTCAGTCCAGGTAGCTATTGGTCCAGGTAGCTATTGGTCCAGGCAGCTACTGGTCCAGGTAGCTATTGGTTAACTCTTTATCAGTCAGTCCAGGTAGCTATTGGTTAACTCTTTATCAGTCAGTCCAGGTAGCTATTGGTCCAGGTAGCTATTGGTCCAGGCAGCTATTGGTCCAGGTAGCTATTGGTTAACTCTTTAGCAGTCAGTCCAGGTAGCTATTGGTCCAGGTAGCTATTGGTCCAGGTAGCTATTGGTCGAGGTAGCTATTGATTAACTCTTTATCAGTCAGTCCAGGTAGCTATTGATTAACTCTTTATCAGTCAGTCCAGGTAGCTATTGGTTCAGGTAGCTATTGATTAACTCTTTATCAGTCAGTCCTGGTAGCTATTGGTCCAGGTAGCTATTGGTCCAGGTCGCTATTGGTCCAGGTAGCTATTGGTCCAGGTAGCTTTTGGTTAACTCTTTAGCAGTCAGTCCAGGTAGCTATTGGTCCAGGTAGCTTTTGGTTAACTCTTTATCAGTCAGTCCAGGTAGCTATTGGTCCAGGTAGCTACTGGTCCAGGTAGCTATTGGTCCAGGTAGCTATTGGTTAACTCTTTAGCAGTCAGTCCAGGTAGCTATTGGTCCAGGTAGCTTTTGGTTAACTCTTTATCAGTCAGTCCAGGTAGCTATTGGTCCAGGTAGCTATTGGTCCAGGTAGCTATTGGTCCAGGTAGCTTTTGGTTAACTCTTTATCAGTCAGTCCAGGTAGCTATTGGTCCAGGTAGCTATTGGTCCAGGTAGCTATTGGTCCAGGTAGCTATTGGTCCAGGTAGCTATTGGTCCAGGTAGCTATTGGTTAACTCTTTATCAGTCAGTCCAGGTAGCTATTGCTTAACTCTTCAGCAGTCTTATGGCTTGGTGGTGGAAAGTGTTTAGGGTCCTATTGGTTAACTCTTCAGCAGTCTTATGGCTTGGTGGTGGAAAGTGTTTAGGGTCCTATTGGTTAACTCTTCAGTAGTCTTATGGCTTGGTGGTGGAAGGTGTTCAGGGTCCTATTGGTTAACTCTTCAGTAGTCTGATGGCTTGGTGGTGGAAGGTGTTCAGGGTCCTATTGGTTAACTCTTCAGTAGTCTGATGGCTTGGTGGTGGAAGGTGTTCAGGGTCCTGTTGGTTCCAGACTCGGTGCATCGGCACTATGACTTCGGTGTCTGTAGTCTTCTTTTAGGGCCTTCATCTGACACCTCCAGGTATAGCGGTCCTGGAATGCAGAGAGCTCTCAACCCCAGTGATGTACTGGGCACTACCCTCTGGAGCGCCTCGCAGTTGGATGACAAGTTGCCGTCATACCAGGCGGTGATGCAGCCAGTCAAGATGCTCTCAATGGTGCAGCTGTAGAACGTTTTGAGGATCTGAGGGCCAAACCTTTTCAGCCTCCTGACGGGGAAGAGGCGTTGTCGTGCCTTCTCCATGACTGTGTTTCGGTGTGTGTAGACCATGTTAATTCATTAGTGATGTGGACACCGAGGAACTTGAAGCTCTAGACCCGCTCCACTACAGCCTTGTCGATGTGGATCGGGGGGCGCTCATACCTCCATTTCCTGTAGTCCACAAACAACTTTGTCTTGCTGATGTTGAAGGAGAGGTTGTTGTCCTGGCACTACACTTCCACTGACCACCTCCCTCATCGTCGTCGGTGATCAAGCCAACCACCGTTGTGTCGTCAACAAGTTGTGCATGGCCACTCGGTCGTGGGTGAACAGGGAGTACAGGAGGGGACTAAACACGCAACCCTGAGGGGCCCCCGTGTTGAGGATCAGCGTGGTGAATGTGTTGTTGCCTTCCCTCACCACCTGGGGGCAGCCCGTTAAAGTCCAGGATCCATTTGCAGAGGGAGATGTTCAGGGTCCTTAGCTTAGTGATGAGCTGGGCGGGCACTGTGGTGTTGAACGCTAGGCTGTAGCCAATCAACAGCACGTACAGTACCTTCAGAAAGTATTCATACCCTGGACTTTATATTTCTGTATTGTAATTTTTTTTGGTCAACGATCTACACAAAATACTCATATCAAAGTGGAAGAAAAATTCTAACCTTTTTTGTAAAGAAATATATATGAAAAATAAAACACTAACTTGATTACATAAGTATTCAAGCAATACTTGTTAGAATCACCTTTGGCAGTGTTTACAGCTGTAAGCCTTTCTGGGTGAGTCTCTAAGAGCTTTCCACACCTGGATTGTGCAACATTTGCACATTTTATTCTCTAAAAAAATTCTTCAAATTAGTTGTTGATCGTTGCTAGACAACCATTGTTGATCATTGTTGATCATTGCTAGACAAAAAAATGTTTTTTTTGCTAGAAAACCAACCGCCAAAACACAAGATTTGGCCTTGTGTTTTAGGCTATTGTCCTGATGAAAGGTGAATTCATCTCTGTGCCTGGTGGAAAGCAAATTGAACCAGGTTTTCCCCTATGAGTTTACCTGTACTTGGCTCCGTTTTCTTTTTATCCTGAAAAACTCCTGAAGGATTACAAGCATCCCCCTAACATGATGCAGCCACCGCTATGCTTGGAAATATGGAGAGTGGTACTCAGTAATGTGTTTGTATTGGATTTGCCCCAAACATAATAAGTGAATTGCTTTGCCACATTATTTGCAGTTTTACTTTAGTGACTTGTTGGAAACAGGATGCATGTTTTGGAATATTTTTTATTCTGCACAAGCTTCCTTCTGTTCACTCTGTCATTGAGGTTAGTATTGTGGAGTAACTACAATGTTGTTGATCCATCCTCAGTTGTCTCCTATCACAGCCATTAAACTCTGTAACTGTTTTAAAGTCACCATTGACCTCATGGTGAAATCCCTGAGCGGTTTCCTTCCTCTCTGGCAACTGAGTTAGGAAGGACGCCTGTATCTTTGTAGTGACTGGGTGTATTGATACACCATCCAAAGTGTAATTAATAACTTCACCATGCTCAAAGGGATATTCAATGTCTGCTTATTTTATTTTTTACCCATCTACCAATAGGTGCCCTTCTATGCGAGGCATTGGAAAACCTCACTGGTCTTTGTGGTTGACTCTGTTTTTTTTTTTTATTCACTGCTCGACTGAGGAAACTTACAGATAATTGTACGTGTGGGGTACAGAGATGAGGTCGTCCTCCAAAAATCATGTTAAACACTATTATTGCACACAGAGTGAGTCTATGCAATTTATGTGACTTGCAAAATGTTTCTCCTGAACTTATTTAGGCCATGACAAAGGGGTTGAAAAATGTATTCAAGACATATCCGCTTTACATTTCGAATTTCATTAGTACACATTTCTAAAAACATAATTCCACTTTGACATTATGGGACATTGTGTGTAGATCAGTGACAAAACAATCTCAATTGAATCCAATTTTAATTCAGGCGGTAACAATAACAAAAAGTGGAAACATTTTCTGAAGGCTTTGTGTGTCTAAGGTGCTGTGAATGTTTTAGGATATTGTGGCATCCTGTGGTCCCCGTGTGAAACAGCCATGTTTCATGAGGTCTAATTGGTTACAGGGTTGAATTAGGGTAACAGGGTTATAGGGTAACAGGGTTATAGGGTCAGGGTTATAGGGTAACAGGGTTATAGGGTTATAGGGTAACAGGGTTATAGGGTAACAGGGTTATAGGGTAACAGGGTTATAGGGTTATAGGGTAACAGGGTTATAGGGTAACAGGGTTATAGGGTAACAGGGTTATAGGGTAACAGGGTTACAGGGCTATAGGGTAACAGGGTTATAGGGTAACAGGGTTATAGGGTAATAGGGTAACAGGGCTATAGGGTAACATGGCTATAGGGTTACCGGGTCAGGGCTATAGGGTAACAGGGTTATAGGGTAACAGGGTTAGGGTTACCAGGTTACAGGGTCAGGGTTACAGGGTTAGAGTTACCAGGTTACAGGGTCAGGGTTACAGACTGGTATATGAGGTCTAATTGGTTACAGGGTTGAATTAGGGTAACAGGGTAGCAGGGTAACAGGGTTATAGGGTAACAGGGTAACAGGGTTGTAGGGTAACAGGGTTATAGGGTAACAGGGTTACAGGGCTATAGGGTAACAGGGTTATAGGGTAACAGGGTTATAGGGTAATAGGGTAACAGGGCTATAGGGTAACATGGCTATAGGGTTACCGGGTCAGGGCTATAGGGTAACAGGGTTATAGGGTAACAGGGTTAGGGTTACCAGGTTACAGGGTCAGGGTTACAGGGTTAGAGTTACCAGGTTACAGGGTCAGGGTTACAGGGTCTTGGTTACAGGGTTAGGGTTACCGGGTTGCAGGGTTACCGGGTTACAGTGTCAGGGTTACCGGGTTAGGGTTACCGGGTCAGGGTCAGGGTTACCGAGTCAGGGTTACCTGGTCAGGGTTTCAGGGTTACAGGGTTACCGGGTTAGGGTTACGGGTCAGAGTTGCAGTGAGGTTACCTGGGTGAAGGTTTCAGGGTTACAGGGTTAGGGTTACAGGGTTACCGAGTCAGGTTACCGGGTCAGGGTTACCCGGTCAGGGTTACCGGGTCAGGGTTACCGGGTCTGGGTTACCGGGTCTGGGTTACCGGCTCAGGGTTACCGGGTCGGGGTTGCAGTCAGGGTTACCGGGTCAGGGTTAGGGTTACAGGGTTACCGGTCAGGGGTTACCGGTCTGGGTTACCGGGTCTGGGTTACCGGGTCAGGGTTAGAGTTACAGGGTTACCGGGTCAGGGTTACAGGGTTACCGGGTTAGGTTACAGGGTTACCGGTCAGGGCTACCGGGTTAGGGTTACAGGGTTACCGGGTCAGGGTTAGGGTTACAGGGTCACCGAGTCAGGGTTACCGGGTCAGGATTAGGGTTACCGGGTCAGGGTTAGGGTTACCGGTCAGGGTTACCGGGTCAGGGTTATGTTTACAGGGTTACCGGGTCTGGGTCAGGGTTACCGGGTCAGGGTTATGTTTACAGGGTTACCTGGTCAGGGTTAGGGTTACCGGGTCAGGGTTACCGGGTCAGGGTTATGTTTACAGGGTCACCGAGTCAGGGTTACCGGGTCAGGATTAGGGTTACCGGGTCAGGGTTACCGGGTCAGGGTTATGTTTACAGGGTTACCGGGTCAGGGTTACCGGGTCTGGGTTACCGGGTCAGGGTTACCGGGTCAGGGTTAGGGTTACAGGGTTACCGAGTCTAGGTTACCGGGTCAGGGTTAGGGTTACAGGGTTACCGAGTCAGGGTTACCGGGTCAGGGTTAGGGTTACAGGGTTACCGGGTCTGGGTTACCGGGTCAGGGTTACCGAGTCAGTGTACCGGGTCAGGGTTACCGGGTCCGGTGAACGTGTTGTAACAGTTGAGGATAGAGTTAGGATCAGTGGGGTGTAACATGGTTGTGTTTCCCAGGGGGAGTGAAGCTGGGTCTAGGAGACTTCATCTTCTACAGCATGCTGGTGGGGAAGGCCTCTGCTGCAGCTAGTGGAGACTGGAACACCACCCTGGCCAGCTTCGTTGCCATACTCATCGTGAGTACACAGCTACTCATTATATTCTCTTGTTCTTCATGATGGTCTGTTACATTCCCTCACTCTGCTTTCTCTCTGGCTGGCTGCTCTCTCTCTGTCTCTGTCTGGCTGCTCTCTCTCTGTCTCTGTTTGGCTTCTCTGTCTGGCTGCTCTCTCTTTCTGTCTCTGTCTGGCTGCTCTCTCTCTGTCTGGCTGCTCCCTCTGTCTCTGTCTGGCTGCTCTCTCACTGTCTCTGTCTGTCTGTCCTCTCTCTGTCTCTGTCTGGCTGCTCTCTCTGTCTCTGTCTGTCCGCTCTCTCTCTGTCTCTGTCTGTCCGCTCTCTCTCTGTCTCTGTCTGTCCGCTCTGTCTCTGTCTGTCCGCTCTCTCTCTGTCTCTGTCTGTCCGCTCTCTCTCTGTCTCTGTCTGTCCGCTCTCTCTCTGTCTCTGTCTGGCTGCTCTCTCACTGTCTCTGTCTGTCTGTCCTCTCTCTGTCTCTGTCTGTCCTCTCTCTGTCTCTGTCTGACTGCTCTCTCTGTCTCTGTCTGTCCGCTCTCTCTCTGTCTCTGTCTGTCCGCTCTCTCTCTGTCTGGCTGCTTTCTCTGTCTCTGTCTGTCTGCTCTCTCTCTGTCTCTGTCTGGCTGCTCTCTCTGTCTGCTCTCTCTCTGTCTCTGTCTGGCTGCTCTCTCTCTCTCTTTCTCTCTCACTGTCTCTCTACCTGTCAATTCAATTCAAGGTCTTTATTGTCATGGGAAACATATGTTAGCATTGCCAAAGCAAGTGGAATGTATAAACAAAAGGGAACAGT
>NW_027010660.1:0-29818 GCF_036934945.1 Oncorhynchus masou masou | reverse complement strand
GAAAGTATTCGCCATCCCTGGCATTTCTCCTATTTTGTTGCCGAACAACCTTGAATTGAAATAGATTTTTGGGTGGTTTTTTATAATGTAATTTACATGATGCCTACAACTTTGAAGATTCAAAATACTTTTTCTTGTGAAAAAAAAAAGAAGTAAGACACAAAAACACAGAAAACTTGAGCGTGCATAACTACCCCCCCCCAAAGTCAATACCTTGTAGAGCCACCTTTTTCAGCAATTACAGCTGCACGTCTCTTCAGGGTATGTCCCTATAAGCTTGGCACATCTAGCCACTGGGATTTTAGCCCATTCTTCAAGCCAAAACTGCTCTAGCTACTTCAAGCTGATGGCTTCAGCTGGTGTACAGCAATCTTTAAGTCATACCACAGATTCACAATTGGACTGAGGTCTGGGCTTTGACTAGGCCATTCCAGACATTAAATGTTTCCCCCTTAAACCACTAGAGCGTTACTTTAGCAGTATGCTTAGGGTCATTGTCCTGCTCAAAGGTGAACCTCTGTCCCAGTCTCAAGTCTCTGGAAGACTGAAGTGGGTTTCCCTCAAGAATTTCCCTGTATTTAAGCGCCATCCATCATTCCTTCAATTCTGACCAGTTTCCCTGCCCGATGAAAAACATCCCCACAGCATGATGCTGCCACCACCATGCTTTACTGTGGGGGTGGTGTTCTCGGGGTGATGAGTGTTGGGTTTGCGCCAGGCATAACATTTTCCTTGATGTCCAAAAATCAAAACAAATTATGCCGACATTCAGCTTGACATTTTTACAGTTGAAGTCGGAAGTTTTATACATAGTCATTAAAACTAGTTTTCATCCACTCCACCCATTTCTTGTTAACAAACTATAGTTTTGGCAATTCGGTTAGGACATCTACTTTGTGCATGACACAAGTAATTTTTCCAACAATTGTTTACTTACAGATATTTAACTTATAATTCACTGTATCACAATTCCAATGGGTCAGAAGTTTACATACTAAGTTGAATGTGCCGTTAAAGAGTTGGAAAATTCCAATGTCATGGCTTTAGAAGCTTCTGATAGGCTAATTGACATTATTTGAGTCAATTGGAGTGTACCTGTGGATGTATTTCAAGGCCTACCTTCAAACTCAGTGCATCTTTGCTTGACATCATGGGAAAATCCAAATAAATCAGCCAAGACCTCAGGAAAAAATTGTAGACCTCCACAAGTCTGGTTCATACTTGGAGCAATTGCCAATGCATGAAGGTGCCATTCATCTGTACAAACTTTAATAGTATCTGGTAAAACACCATGGGACCACGCAGCCGTCATACCGCTCCAGGAAGGAGACATGTTCTGTCTCCCTAGAGATGAAACGTACTTTAGTGTGAAACTGCAAATACAACAGCAATGGACCTTGAAGATGCTGGAGAAGCAAAGGTACAAAATAATCTATATCCACAGTAAAACGAGTCCTATTTCGACACAACCTGAAAGGCCGCTCAGGAAGGAAGAAGCCACTGCTCCAAAACCACCATAAAAAAGCCAGACTACGGTTTGCAACTGCACATGGGGACAGAGATCAAACCTTTTGGAGAAATGTACTCTGGTCGGATGAAACAAAAATATAACTGTTTTGCCATAATGACCATTTTTATGTTAGGAGGAAAAATGGGGAGGCTTGCAAGCCGAGAATCCCATCCCAACCTTGAAGCACGGGGTGGCAGCATCATGTTGTGGGGGTGCTTTGCTGCAGGAGGGACTGGTTCACTTCACAAAATAGATGGCATCATGAGGATGGAAATTATGTGGATAATTTGAAGCAACATCTCAAGACATCAGTCAGGTAAGTTAAAGCATACTTCCAAAGTTTTGGCAAAAAAGCCTAATAACAACAAAGTCAAGGTATTGGAGTGAACATCACAAAGCCCTGACCTAAATCCTACACACATTTTGTGGGCAGAACTGAAAAAGTGTGTTTGAGCAACGAGGCCTACAAACCTGACTCAGTTACCAGCTCTGTCAGGAGGAATGGGGCCTACAAACCTGACTCAGTTACCCAGCTCTGTCAGGAGGAATGGGGCCTACAAACCTGACTCAGTTAGACCAGCTCTGTCAGGAGGAATGGGGCCTACAAACCTGACTCCAGTTACACCAGCTCTGTCAGGAGGAATGGGTCTACAAACCTGACTCAGTTAGACCAGCTCTGTCAGGAGGAATGGGTCCTACAAACCTGACTCAGTACACCAGCTCTGTCAGGAGGAATGGGTCCTACAAACCTGACTCCAGTTAGACCAGCTCTGTCAGGAGGAATGGGGCCTACAAACCTGACTCAGTTACACCAGCTCTGTCAGGAGGAATGGGGCCTACAAACCTGACTCAGTTACACCAGCTCTGTCAGGAGGAATGGGTCCTACAAACCTGACTCAGTTACACCAGCTCTGTCAGGAGGAATGGGTCCTACAAACCTGACTCAGTTACACCAGCTCTGTCAGGAGGAATGGGTCCTACAAACCTGACTCAGTTCCACCAGCTCTGTCAGGAGGAATGGGACAAAATTCACCCAACTTATTGTGGGAAGCTTGTGGAAGGCTTCCTGAAACATTTGTTATTCAATTTAAAGGCAATGCTACCAAATACTAATTGAGTCTATTGAGTCTATGTAAACTTCTGACCCACTGGGAATGTGATGAAATAAATAAAAGCTAAAATAAATAATTCTCTGCACTATTATTCTGACATTTCACATTCTTAAAAGAAAGTGGTGATCCTAACTGACCTAATGTGTGTGTGTGTGTGTGTATGTGCGCACGCACACACACAAATCCAGCTCCCCTTATCTCTTCATTCCTTCCCAATGTCTATTTAAGACCCGGAGACATTTTATATATATACATCGCACGCACGCACGCACGCACGCGCGCGCGCACGCACACACACACACACACACACACACACACACACACACACACACACACACACACACACACACACACACACACACACACACACACACACACACACACCTTCTTGTGTGTGCGGGTTCTAATGTCCCACTAAGCCATTCCAGCCATTACCCAAACATCTCTGTGGCCAAAGGTCGTCTAAGGGTCAAGTTGAAATGAAAAATGTGTCTGGAGCTAAATTTTTTAAAAGATCGAAACACACAAACATGTGGTATGAAAACACACACAGTTTAGGACTAGAGGGAGAGGGAGAGGGAGGAGAGGGGTAGGGGGAGGAGAGGAGAGGGATGGAGTGGGGAGGAGAGAGGAGGATGGGTGGGGAGGGAGAGGAAAGGTTGGAGTGGGGAGGAGAGGAAGGGTTAGGTGGGGGAGTAGAAGAGGGGATGGAGTGGGAAGGAGAGGAGGGATGGAGTGGGGGAGGAGAGGAGAGGAGGGGATGGAGTGGGGAGGGAGAGGAGAGGAGGGGATGGAGTGGAGAGGAGGGAGGGGATGGAGTGGGGAGGAGAGGAGAGGAGGGGGTGGAGTGGGGAGGAGAGGAGGAAGGAGGGTGGAGTGGGGAGGAGAGGGAGGGGAGTGGAGTGGAGAGGAGAGGAGGGGGTGGAGTGGGGGAGGAGAGGAGGGGGTGAGTGGGGAGGAGAGGAGAGGAAGGGAGGGATGGAGTGGAGAGGAGAGAGGAGGGGATGGAGTGGGGAGGGAGGAGGAGGGGATAGTGGGGAGGGAGAGGAGGGGGAGGAGTGGAGGAGGAGAGGGAGGGAGGGGATCGAGAGTGGAGAGGAGAGGGAGAGGAGGGGTGGGTGGGGAGGAGAGGAGGGTATGGAGTGGGGGGAGAAGAGGAGGGGGTGGAGTGGGGAGGAAGGGAGAGGAGAGGAGGGGATGGAGTGGGGAGGAGAGGAAGGATGGAGAGGGGAGAGGAGAGGAGGATGGAGTGGGGAGGGGAAGGAGGGGGTGGAGTGGGGAGGGAGGAGAGGGGGAAGGGAGAGGGAGGGGATGGAGTGGGGAGGAGGAGGAGGATGGAGAGGGGGAGGAGGGAGGGATGGTGGGGAGGAAAGGAGGGATGAGTGGGGAAGAGGAGGGATGAGTGGGGAAGAGGAGGAGGGTGGTGGGGAGGGGAGAAGGAGGGATGGAGAGGGGGAGAGGGGAGAGGGAGGGGGATGGATGGGTGGGGAGGAGGAAGGAGGGATGGGTGGGGAAGAGGAAGGTGGAGAGGGGAGGGGAGAGGAGAGGAGGAGGATGGAGTGGAGTGGGGAGGATAGGAGGGTGGAGGAGGGGGAGGAGAGGTTGGAGAGGGGAGGAGAGGGAAGGGTTGGGTGGGTGGGGAGGAGAGGAGGGGTGGAGAGGGGGAGGAGGGAGGGGGTGGAGTGGGGAGGAAGGGAGGGGGTGGAGTGGGGAGGAAAGGAGGGGTGGAGTGGGAGGAGAGGAAGGTTGGAGAGGGAGGAGAGGAAGGGGTTGAGTGGGGAGGAAGGAGGGGTGGAGAGGGGGAGGAGAGGTTGGAGAGGAGGGGAGGAAGGGTTGGAGTGGGGAGGAGAGGGAGGGTGGAGTGGGGAGGAGAGGAGGGGGTGGAGTGGAGAGGAGAGGAGGGGGTGGAGTGGAGAGGAGAGGAGGGTGGGTGGGGAGGGAGAGAGGAGGGGATGGAGTCGTGAGGAGGGAAGGGGGGGTGGAAAAAGATGAGAAAGAGAAGAGGTAAGAAGAGGAGAGGTTCTGTTCCTGCTCCTTCTCATTGCTACTAGTTGAAAGATATGAACCATCTGATCTCATGTTCCCGTAGAACCATGACTGTGTCAGAGGAACCTGGAGTTCATTAGAGGACCTGCATGTAAGGTCTTTATGACATCACCCCCCCAGGACGACAGCTGAGGGTTTACTAGAGATTGTAGGGGCAGTATTAGAGAGGTCTGGAGTTCTCATTCTAGAACTTCTTTCGAATTCTGACGTTTCTCATTTCTCATTCTAGAACTTCTTTGGAATTGTGACGGTCCTTCACTTCTCATTCTAAGACTGCGTCAGTTCTGGGTTACTTAATGTAATAGGACTTGGGGTACAAGTACACAACCCTGGACAAGACGCCAGTCTTCTGAACAGGAAAGTAAACATGTCAATGCTATTGTGACACACAACATCATGTACAGAACAGAGCATGGCCTCCGTCCTCTCAGAAGGTTAGAGAGCCATTGAGTAAAACCGTCTTTTCTCTGAGAACGACAGAAGGAGTAAGACATCTTGAAAAGAAGATGACCTCTGATCCTGGCTTGAGTTCTTAATCGCATTCCTTACTTCCTATTCAGTGCACTACTTTCAACCCGAGCCCAATGGGGATAGGGACTAGGGTGGCCTTTGGGAGGGAGGTTACCCCTGGACTCTATTGCCAGGAGATGATGCAGAAATCCAACACACCCCTTGTCTGTCCCACATCTCAGGGGATTTAGGATCAGCGCCTCTGTCAAGACTCACTAGACAACAGTGACACAATGAAGGGGAGAGGACATTCCATACGGATCATACACACACACACACACACACACACACACACACACACACACACACACACACACACACACACACACACACACACACACACACACACACACACACACACACACACAATTCTCCTGACTGCTCCAGCACAGTGATGGATGGCATGGATTAAACCTCTGACAGTGGGATTCACTGCCACCGACTGGCACACACACACACACACACACACACACACACACACACACACACACACACACACACACACACACACACACACACACACACACACACACACGCACGCACGCACGCACACACACACGCACGCACACACACACACACACACACACACACACACACACACACACACACACACACACACACACACACACACACACGCGCACACACACACACACACGCACGCACGCACGCACACACACACACACACACACACACACACACACACACACATTCTGGTGATGTCTTCAGCATTGCCAACCCGTCTCAGGACAACCCCATTACCCACTCTAAGTGTCTCCAGGCCAACATCCATCAGTCACACAGCCCCCGGGGGAGCAGGCAGCCTCTCCACCCCAGCCTCGAGCACCACTGCCTGGGAACAGAGAGAGGAGAGTTGGGGGAGGTCTGGAGGACCAGAGACAGGGTTCTGTTTAGTTGTTGTGTGTCTTATTGTACGTGATGGGAACATATTTGGACCAGGCTTCAACGCCATGATATCACTAGGAACAATGACACACACACGGTCATATCACATGTTTGTCTCTCTCTCTCTCTCTCTCTCTCTCTCTCTCTCTCTCCAGATGATCAATCTCCGTGAAATACATCCTTACTCCACAGGAAAACATGCCAAGGTAGAAGCTGCTCCTTCCATCTGGCCTAGCAACTCCATCCCTCCCTCTTTCTTTTGAGAATTTGGGTTCTTGCTTTAAGGAGCGTGCGCACCAGGCCTAGATTTTTTGTGATTTTAGGAGGAAGGTAATTTGGCCTAGCTAGAGCACCAAGACTATCTGCTAGGGAACCAAGACCATCTGCTAGGGCACCAAGACTATCTGTTAGAGCACCAAGGCTATCTGCTAGGGCACCAAGGCTATGTGCTAGGGCACCAAGACCATCTGCTAGGGCACCAAGACCATCTGCTAGGGCACCAAGACTATCTGCTAGAGCACCAAGACTATCTGCTAGGGCACCAAGACTATCTGCTAGGGCACCAAGACTATCTGCTAGGGCACCAAGGCTATCTGCTAGGGCACCAAGACCATCTGCTAGGGCACCAAGGCTATCTGCTAGGGCACCAAGACTATCTGCTAGGGCACCAAGGCTATCTGCTAGGGCACCAAGACTATCTGTTAGAGCACCAAGGCTATCTGCTAGGGCACCAAGGCTATGTGCTAGGGCACCAAGACCATCTGCTAGGGCACCAAGACCATCTGCTAGGGCACCAAGACTATCTGCTAGAGCACCAAGACTATCTGCTAGGGCACCAAGACTATCTGCTAGGGCACCAAGACTATCTGCTAGGGCACCAAGGCTATCTGCTAGGGCACCAAGACTATCTGCTAGGGCACCAAGACTATCTGCTAGGGCACCAAGGCTATCTGCTAGGGCACCAAGACCATCTGCTAGGGCACCAAGGCTATCTGCTAGGGCACCAATACTATCTGCTAGGGCACCAAGGCTATCTGCTAGTGCACCAAGGCTATCTGCTAGGGCACCGAAGCTATCTGCTAGGGCACCAAGGCTATCTGATAGGGCACCAAGACTATCTGCTAGGGCACCAAGGCTATCGGCTAGGGCACCAAGGCTATCAGCTAGGGCACCAAGGCTATCTGCTAGGGCACCAAGACTATCTGCTAGGGCACCAAGGCTATCTGCTAGGGCACCAAGGCTATCTGCTAGAGCACCAATACTATCTGCTAGGGCACCAAGGCTATCTGCTAGGGCACCAAGGCTATCGGCTAGGGCACCAAGACTATCTGCTAGGGCACCAAGGCTATCTGCTAGGGCACCAAGACTATCTGTTAGAGCACCAAGGCTATCTGCTAGGGCACCAAGGCTATGTGCTAGGGCACCAAGACCATCTGCTAGGGCACCAAGACCATCTGCTAGGGCACCAAGACTATCTGCTAGAGCACCAAGACTATCTGCTAGGGCACCAAGGCTATCTGCTAGGGCACCAAGGTTATCGCCTAGGGCACCAAGGCTATCTGCTAGGGCACCAAGGCTATCTGCTAGGGCACCAAGACTATCTGCTAGGGCACCAAGGCTATCTGCTAGGGCACCAAGGTTATCGCCTAGGGCACCAAGGCTATCTGCTAGGGCATCAGGACTATCTGCTAGGGCACCAAGACTATCTGCTAGAGCGCCAAGGCCATCAGCTAGGGCACCAAGGCTATCTGCTAGGGCACCAAGGCTATCTGCTAGGGCACCAATACTATCTGCTAGGGCACCAAGGCTATCTGCTAGTGCACCAAGGCTATCTGCTAGGGCACCGAAGCTATCTGCTAGGGCACTAGGCTATCTGCTAGGGCACCAAGACTATCTGCTAGGGCACCAAGGCTATCGGCTAGGGCACCAAGGCTATCAGCTAGGGCACCGAGGCTATCTGCTAGGGCACCAAGACTATCTGCTAGGGCACCAAGGCTATCTGCTAGGGCACCAAGGCTATCGGCTAGGGCACCAAGGCTATCTGCTAGGGCACCAAGGCTATCTGCTAGGGCACCAAGACTATCTGCTAGGGCACCAAGGCTATCTGCTAGGGCACCAATGCTATCTGCTAGGGCACCAAGACTATCTGCTAGGGCACCAAGGCTATCTGCTAGGGCACCAGGACTATCTGCTAGGGCACCAAGGCTATCGGCTAGGGCACCAAGGCTATCTGCTAGGGCACCAATGCTATCTGCTAGAGCACCAATACTATCTGCTAGGGCACCAAGGCTATCTGCTAGGGCACCAAGGCTATTGGCTAGGGCACCAAGACTATCTGCTAGGGCATCAAGGCTATCTGCTAGGGCACCAAGACTATCTGCTAGGGCACCAAGGCTATCTGCTAGGGCACCAAGGCTATCGGCTAGGGCACCAAGGCTATCTGCTAGGGCACCAAGACTATCTGCTAGGGCACCAAGGCTATCTGCTAGGGCACCAAGGCTATCGGCTAGGGCACCAAGGCTATCTGCCAGGGCACGAAGACCATCTGCTAAGGCACCAAGGCTATCTGCTAGGGCACCAGGACTATCTGCTAGGGCACCAAGACTATCTGCTAGGGCACCAAGGCTATCTGCTAGGGCACCAAGGCTATCTACTAGAGCACCAAGGCCATCTGCTAGGGCACCAAGGCTATCGGCAAGGGAAGTCACTACAGACCCTGGTTTAGCGGTCTAAGGCACTGTATCTCAGTGCTAGGGGAGTCACTACAGACCCTGGTTTAGCGGTCTAAGGCACTGCATCTCAGTGCTAGGTGAGTCACTACAGACCCTGGTTCAGCGGTCTAAGGCACTGCATCTCAGTGCTAGGGGAGTCACTACAGACCCTGGTTCAGCGGTCTAAGACACTGCATCTCAGTGCTAGGGGAGTCACTACAGTCCCTGATTCAGCAGTCTAAGGCACTGCATCTCAGTGCTAGGGGAGTCACTACAGACCCTGGTTCAGCGGTCTAAGACACTGCATCTCAGTGCTAGGGGAGTCACTACAGACCCTGGTTCAGCGGCCTAAGGCACTGCATCTCAGTGCTAGGGGAGTCACTACAGACCCTGGTTCAGTGGTAGAAGACACTGCATCTCCCCCATCTCTCTGACGGTAGGTGTGATCTCCCCCGTCTCTCTGAAGGTAGGTGTAATCTCCCCCATCTCTCTGGCGGTAGGTGTGATCTGCCCCGTCTCGCTGAAGGTAGGTGTGATCTCCCCCGTCTCTCTGAAGGTAGGTGTGATCTCCCCCGTCTCGCTGACGGTAGGTGTGATCTCCCCCGTCTCTCTGACTGTAGGTGTGATCTCCCCCTTCTCTCTGACGGTAGGTGTGATCTCCCCCATCTCTCTGAAGGTAGGTGTGATCTCCCCCGTCTCGCTGATGGTAGCTGTGATCTCCCCATCTCTCTGGCGGTAGGTGTGATCTCCCCCGTCTCTCTGACGGTAGGTGTGATCTCCCCCGTCTCGCTGACTGTAGGTGTGATCTCCCCATCTCTCTGACGGTAGGTGTGATCTCCCCCGTCTCGCTGACTGTAGGTGTGATCTCCCCATCTCTCTGACGGTAGGTGTGATCTCCCCCGTCTCTCTGACGGTAGGTGTGATCTCCCCCGTCTCGCTGACGGTAGGCAGTGTAAGCAGCTTATCTGTCCATCTTTCTACCTTAGGATCTTTTTTTCATCTTGTTGAGGGAGAACAGAGGATGGATAGAGAGAGACAGGGAAGGATAGAGAGAGACAGGGAATGATAGAGAGAGACAGGGAAGGATAGAGAGAGACAGGGAAGTATAGAGAGAGACAGGGAAGGACAGAGAGAGGCAGGGAAGGATAGAGAGAGACAGGGAATGACAGAGAGAGGCAGGGAAGGATAGAGAGAGACAGGGAAGTATAGAGAGAGACAGGGAAGGACAGAGAGAGACAGGGAAGGATAGAGAGAGACAGGGAAGTATAGAGAGAGCCAGGGAAGGATAGAGAGAGACAGGGAAGTATAGAGAGAGACAGGGAAGGACAGAGAGAGACAGGGAAGGATAGAGAGAGACAGGGAAGTATAGAGAGAGACAGGGAAGGACAGGTCACGGACCACTGTTCATGTCCTTAGATCCAGTCTTCCTCTACCTCTCCACCAGTCTTCCTCTACCTCTCTCTCTCTCTCTCTCTCTCCACCAGTCTCTCTCTCTCTCTCTCTCTCTCTCTCCCTCTTCACCAGTCTTCTCTCTCTCCACCAGTCTCTCTCTCTCTCTCAATTCAATTCAATTAAATTCAAAGGGCTTTATTGGCATGGGAAACGTGTTAACATTGCCAAAGCGAGTGAGGTAGACAATATACAAAAGTGAAATAAACAATAAAAATTAACCGTAAACATGACACATACAGAAGTTTCAAAACAATAAAGACATTACAAATGTCATATTATACATATATATATATATATATACAGTGTTGTAACAATGTGCAAATGTTTAAAGAACACAAGTGAAAAGAAATAAGCATAAATATGGGTTGTATTTACAATGGTGTTTGTTCTTCACTAGTTGCCCTTTTCTTGTGGCAACAGGTCACAAATCTTGCTGCAGTGATGTCACACTGTGGAATTAACCCCAGTAGATATGGGAGTTTATCAGAATTGGATTTGTTTTCGAATTCTCTCCCTCTCTCTCCATCAGTCTCGCTCTTTCTCTCCATCAGTCTCTCTCTCCCCATCATTCTTTCTCTCCTTCAGTCTCGCTCTCTCTCTCCATCAGTCTCTCTCGCTCTCCATCAGTTTCACTCTCTCTCTCCATCAGTCTCTCTCTCTCCATCATTCTCTCTCTCCATCTGTCTCGCTCTCTCTCTCCATCAGTCTCTCGCTCTCTCCAGCAGTCTCTCTCTCCATCAGTCTCGCTCTCTCTCTCCATCAGTCTCTCTCGCTCTCCATCAGTTTCGCTCTCTCTCTCCATCAGTCTCTCTCTGTCCATCATTCTCTCTCTCCATCTGTCTCGCTCTCTCTCTCCATCAGTCTCTCGCTCTCTCCAGCAGTCTCTCTATCCATCAGTCTCGCTCTCTCTCTCCATCAGTCTCTCTCGCTCTCCATCAGTTTCGCTCTCTCTCTCCATCAGTCTCTCTCTCTCCATCATTCTCTCTCTCCATCAGTCTCTCGCTCTCTCCAGCAGTCTCTCTCTCCATCAGTCTCGCTCTCTCTCTCCATCAGTCTCGTTCTCTCTCCATCAGTCTCTCTATCCATCAGTCTCGCTCTCTCTCTCCATCAGTCTCGCTCTCTCTCTCCATCAGTCTCGTTCTCTCTCCATCAGTCTCTCTATCCATCAGTCTCGCTCTCTCTCTCCATCAGTCTCGCTCTCTCTCTCCATCAGTCTCGTTCTCTCTCCATCAGTCTCTCTATCCATCAGTCTCGCTCTCTCTCTCCATCAGTCTCGCTCTCTCTATCCATCAGTCTCGCTCTCTCTCTCCATCAGTCTCGCTCTCTCTATCCATCAGTCTCGCTCTCTCTCTCCATCAGTCTCTCGCTCTCTCCAGCAGTCTCTCTCTCCATCAGTCTCGCTCTCTCTCTCCATCAGTCTCGTTCTCTCTCCATCAGTCTCTCTATCCATCAGTCTCGCTCTCTCTCTCCATCAGTCTCGCTCTCTCTCCATCAGTCTCGTTCTCTCTCCATCAGTCTCTCTATCCATCAGTCTCGCTCTCTCTCTCCATCAGTCTCGCTCTCTCTCTCCATCAGTCTCGTTCTCTCTCCATCAGTCTCTCTATCCATCAGTCTCGCTCTCTCTCTCCATCAGTCTCGCTCTCTCTATCCATCAGTCTCGCTCTCTCTCTCCATCAGTCTCTCTCTCTCCATCAGTCTCTCTCTCTCTCCATCAGTCTCTCTCTCCATCAGTCTCTCTCTCTCCATCAGTCTCTCTCTCCCCCATTAGTCAATTTAATTTGCTTTATTGGCATGACATAATAATGTACATATTGCCAAAGCTTACTTTGGATATTTACGATATGAAAATAATAAGAATCAAAACTGTCAACAGGAGGAGCACGTGATGCCGCGGAGCTGAGCAGACGTTGACAAACCGAGCTCTTCAAAGTTATTCTATTTTTACCCAAATAACAACGTTGAAACAGTATTCTAACATCGGCTGATAAATTGTCAAGTACTTACCTTCCCAAAGAGCCATGGACCTCCGACCGAGAGGCAAGAAGGACGACCAAAACGTTGTTGATTCCCAAGATAACGATAACGCTACAGCTAGCAAGATTAGCATTAGCCCTCATAACTCAGACGACAGTTCCAGACTGTTGCTCTCAGCAGCCTCTTGCGTGCCTGCCGACATGCTGGCTACTCTCCTCCGGGAAATTCAGGATGGTAACAGAGGTCTTTCTCTGAAAATCGATAAGAAATCAGCTGAACTCCATTCCTCCATTGACGATCCTCCATGAATGATCTCCTTTTGAGAACGACTGAGGCAGAGTTGCGCATTAGCAGAGTTGAAGATACCATCGCTAGACATGACCAGGTCTTGACACAACTGCAAAAGGACAATGCCTCAAAAACAAAGTAGACCAGATGGAAAACCAGAGTAGACGTAGTAATATCCGTGTGGTGGGATTGAATGAGGACAGCGAGGGCCGTGACCCGGTCCGTTTCTTCACTCAATGGATCCCGGAGGTCCTAGGCATAATCAACTTCACCAAACCGCTGGAAATCGAACGCACCCACAGAACATCAGCGCCGAAACCCCGGCCAGATGAACCCCCACGAGCCGTCCTGATCAGGTTCCTCCGTTTCCAAGACAGAGAGAAGATACTGCAACTCGCAAGAGCCAAAGGGGACATCACCATCGATGGAAAGAGGGTCAGCCTTTTCCCAGATATGAGCGGGATCTCGCCAGACGCCGCAAGCAGTTCAGACCTGCCGCCAAAGCACTGAAGGAGAAGAACATCACTGGCTACCTCATCCACCCTGCGCGGATGAAAGTTCAGTACAAAGGCTGAAGCCATCTCTTCAACACACCGGGAGAATTGCACACTTTTCTCAAAGAACTGAGCAACGTCTGAGCCAGGACGGCCTCTCTGTTGCAGTTCGTTTGTTTTCAACTAACCGTATCTTCCCGGGGTTCTATTACATTTACATGAGAGTTTATTTTGGTTTATTTTGGTTTAGTCCATATCCACTGGGCGAAGCAATAAGTGTGCTTAGGCCAACTGCTTTCCCACTCATTTATGTTCATCTTTCGAAAAGAGACTCAAGCAGCCCATTTTATTTTTTTTATTTTTTATTTTTCTTTTACGACAGATTTGTACCTTGTCAGCTCAGGGATTCAAACTTTTGGATAGTTTTTCTTTGCCCTCGCCATCGAATCGTTGGCTGAAGCTATTAGAACGTGCCCTGACATACATGGCTTCGAGGTGGGCCCCCATACCCATAAATTATCACTCTTTGCAGACAACCGGGGGCGGCAGGGTAGCCTAGTGGGTAGAGCGTTGGACTAGTAACCGAAAGGATGCAAGTTCAAACCCCTGAGCTGACAAGGTACAAATCTGTCGTTCTGCCCCTGAACAGGCAGTTAACCCACTGTTCCTAGACCGTCATTGAAAATAAGAATTTGTTCTTAACTGACTTGCCTGGTTAAATAAAGGTAAAATAAAAAAATAAACAATTCTGACAAACCCAGAACACTTCTCTCACTTGCAGATCCTACTACAGTGTTAGAGTTCTTTCTCTGGATATAAGGTCAAATTTGATAAAAGTGAAATCTTACCATTGTCTGTCTTTGACCATCATACCATCAAGCACAAGTTTCCTTTCAGATGGTCGCCTATGGGCTTCACATACTTGGGCATAATGGTGGATGGTAATCTGAACAACCTCTATAAACTCAATCTGGCCAGTTTGTTGCAAAAGGTGGAGGTTGACCTTTGTAAATGGATGGACTTACCTCTCACTCTACTGGGTAGAATCAATGTAATTAAAATGAATGTCCTGCCCAGGTTTCTATATCTGTTTCAATCTCTCCCTGTTCCCGCAGCATTTTTTTCCTTTCTCGACAAGCTGACCAGACGGTTTATCTGGCACGGCAAAACCCCTCGGGTTGGCCTAGATAAACTGACCCTTGATTACAGTCAAGGGGGCTTAAACCTCTCCAATTTTAGAATGTACTACTGGGCTGCACAGTCTAGGTTTCTGGCTCAGAGGTTTGACAATGGTCCCTCTCCCTCATGGTTGAACATTGAAAAGCTTGAGGTAAATGATGACACTGGGGCAGAATTGTTTTACAAATGGGACAGAAAATCTATAAAAACCATCACAGACAACCCTTTAATCATACATTCTGTCCTGGCATGGTGCAAACAGCATGAGCTGTTCGGACGAGGGGGATTCCTTTCCCCTAAAACCCTAAAACAATAGATTGATCCATATGTTTTTCCAGAATAGTAACTTTAGTCTGATAAGGGGATCACTCTTCTGGACTTCTTCCTACAACTACAAAACTTTATTAGGGTGACTCTCAAGGGACAATGGAACCTACCTAAGATGTCACCTATTGAACAACTCTGCCACGCAGACCAACCACTGTTCAAGACCATTTCCCGTGTATACGATGCTCTTATGTCAGGACTAACACAGCCTGGGCTAGATAAACCCCGACTTACCATGGTCAAATAGCCACAATTTCCCTCTTCTCAATCACAATTGTCAACAGGACAACAATAACAACAATAACCAGGGGTCAAAATAACCATATATTAAACAATAACAATAAGTATACAGTAGAGGACATGTGCAGGTTGATTGGTCTGTCAAATACTGTCCCTCATCTTATGGCAGGCAACAATGTAGTGCGCTGCCAACCCACAGCTCTCTGCGTCCTCCCCCAACAGGACGGGTAGCCTATCCTCATCAGAGAGGTCTTTGAAGCCTTGAATAAGGGTTTCAAACTTGGGGAAATGACACTCTGATTGTTTTATATTTCAGAAATGTTGTCAGGAAATGCAGCTCCGTCTCAGGTTCTGCTGTGGTGCAGTGGTTGCACAGTCTTTCCTCTACAGGGAGCCAGGTTCTGCTGTGGTGCAGTGGTTGCACAGTCTTTCCTCTACAGGGAGCCAGGTTCTGCTGTGGTGCAGTGGTTACACAGCCTTCCCTCTACAGGGAGCCAGGTTCTGCTGTGGTGCAGTGGTTGCACAGCCTTCCCTCTACAGGGAGCCAGGTTCTGCTGTGGTGCAGTGGTTACACAGCCTTTCCTCTACAGGGAGCCAGGTTCTGCTGTGGTGCAGTGGTTGCACAGTCTTTCCTCTACAGGGAGCCAGGTTCTGCTGTGGTGCAGTGGTTGCACAGCCTTCCCTCTACAGGGAGCCAGGTTCTGCTGTGGTGCAGTGGTTACACAGCCTTTCCTCTACAGGGAGCCAGGTTCTGCTGTGGTGCAGTGGTTGCACAGCCTTTCCTCTACAGGGAGCCAGGTTTTCCTGTGTCTACCCTTCTCAATGGCAAGGCTGTGCTCACTGAGCCTGTACTTTGTCAAGGTTTTTCTAAGGTTTTGATCAGTAACAATGGTCAAATAGTTATCCACGGTGTACTGTTGATTTAGGGTAAGATAGCATTGCTTTGTGCTTGTGTTTGTGCTTTGTGTTTCACAATAAGTAATTTAGTTTTTTTTGACTGTGTTGTAATTTGGTTTATTCTGATTGATTGGATGTTCTGGTCCTGAGGCTTCAGTGTGTTAGTAGAACAGGTTAGTGAACTCAGCACCAGGACCAGCTGGATGAGGGGACTGAGGCTTCAGTGTGTTAGTAGAACAGGTTAGTGAACTCAGCACCAGGACCAGCTGGATGAGGGGACTGAGGCTTCAGTGTGTTAGTAGAACAGGTTAGTGAACTCAGCACCAGGACCAGCTGGATGAGGGGACTGAGGCTTCAGTGTTTAGTAGAACAGGTTAGTGAACTCAGCACCAGGACCAGCTGGATGAGGGGACTGAGGCTTCAGTGTGTTAGTAGAACAGGTTAGTGAACTCAGCACCAGGACCAGCTGGATGAGGGGACTGAGGCTTCCAGTGTGTTAGTAGAACAGGTTAGTGAACTCAGCACCAGGACCAGCTGGATGAGGGGACTGAGGCTTCAGTGTGTTAGTAGAACAGGTTAGTGAACTCAGCACCAGGACCAGCTTGATGAGGGGACTAAGGCTTCAGTGTGTTAGTAGAACAGGTTAGTGAACTCAGCACCAGGACCAGCTGGATGAGGGGACTAAGCCTTCAGTGTGTTAGTAGAACAGGTTAATGAACTCAGCACCAGGACCAGCTGGATGAGGGGACTGAGGCTTCAGTGTGTTAGTAGAACAGGTTAGTGAACTCAGCACCAGGACCAGCTGGATGAGGGGGCTGAGGCTTCAGTGTGTTAGTAGAACAGGTTAGTGAACTCGGCACCAGGACCAGCTGGATGACGGGACTGAGGCTTCAGTGTGTTAGTAGAACAGGTTAGTGAACTCAGCACCAGGACCAGCTGGATGAGGGGACTGAGGCTTCAGTGTGTTAGTAGAACAGGTTAGTGAACTCAGCCCCAGGACCAGCTGGATGAGGGGACTAAGGCTTCAGTGTGTTAGTAGAACAGGTCTGTGAACTCAGCACCAGGACCAGCTGGATGAGGGGACTAAGGCTTCAGTGTGTTAGTAGAACAGGTCTGTGAACTCAGCACCAGGACCAGCTGGATGAGGGGACTGAGGCTTCAGTGTGTTAGTAGAACAGGTTAGTGAACTCAGCACCAGGACCAGCTGGATGAGGGGACTGAGGCTTCAGTGTGTTAGTAGAACAGGTTAGTGAACTCAGCACCAGGACCAGCTGGATGAGGGGACTAAGGCTTCAGTGTGTTAGTAGAACAGGTTAGTGAACTCAGCACCAGGACCAGTTGGATGAGGGGACTGAGGCTTCAGTGTGTTAGTAGAACAGGTTAGTGAACTCAGCACCAGGACCAGCTGGATGAGGGGACTGAGGCTTCAGTGTGTTAGTAGAACAGGTTAGTGAACTCAGCACCAGGACCAGCTGGATGAGGGGACTCTTTTCTCTCCTCAGTACTAGTCGCCACCAATCCCTTTTCCCTTGTCTGTTGGTTTAGTCTTATTAGTTGCACCTGTTTCTTTAGTGTTTCTTGATTTCAGGTCTATGTCAGCCTATTGTCTGGTGTGGTGTCTGGTCTATGTCTGCCTGTTGTCTGGTGTGGTGTCTGGTCTATGTCAGCCTGTTGTCTGGTGTGGTGTCTGGTCTATGTCAGCCTGTTGTCTGGTGTGGTGTCTGGTCTATGTCAGCCTACTGTCTGGTGTGGTGTCTGGTCTATGTCTGCCTGTTGTCTGGTGTGGTGTCTGGTCTATGTCAGCCTGTTGTCTGGTGTGGTGTCTGGTCTATGTCAGCCTGTTGTCTGGTGTGGTGTCTGGTCTATGTCAGCCTACTGTCTGGTGTGGTGTCTGGTCTATGTCTGCCTGTTGTCTGGTGTGGTGTCTGGTCTATGTCAGCCTGTTGTCTGGTGTGGTGTCTGGTCTATGTCAGCCTGTTGTCTGGTGTGGTGTCTGGTCTATGTCAGCCTGTTGTCTGGTGTGGTGTCTGGTCTATGTCTGCCTGTTGTCTGGTGTGGTGTCTGGTCTATGTCAGCCTATTGTCTGGTGTGGTGTCTGGTCTATGTCAGCCTGTTGTCTGGTGTGGTGTCTGGTCTATGTCAGCCTGTTGTCTGGTGTGGTGTCTGGTCTATGTCAGCCTATTGTCTGGTGTGGTGTCTGGTCTATGTCAGCCTGTTGTCTGGTGTGGTGTCTGGTCTATGTCAGCCTGTTGTCTGGTGTGGTGTCTGGTCTATGTCAGCCTGTTGTCTGGTGTGGTGTCTGGTCTATGTCAGCCTGTTGTCTGGTGTGGTGTCTGGTCTATGTCAGCCTGTTGTCTGGTGTGGTGTCTGGTCTATGTCAGCCTGTTGTCTGGTGTGGTGTCTGGTCTATGTCAGCCTGTTGTCTGGTGTGGTGTCTGGTCTATGTCAGCCTATTGTCTGGTGTGGTGTCTGGTCTATGTCAGCCTATTGTCTGGTGTGGTGTCTGGTCTATGTCAGCCTGTTGTCTGGTGTGGTGTCTGGTCTATGTCAGCCTGTTGTCTGGTGTGGTGTCTGGTCTATGTCAGCCTGTTGTCTGGTGTGGTGTCTGGTCTATGTCAGCCTGTTGTCTGGTGTGGTGTCTGGTCTATGTCAGCCTGTTGTCTGGTGTGGTGTCTGGTCTATGTCAGCCTGTTGTCTGGTGTGGTGTCTGGTCTATGTCAGCCTGTTGTCTGGTGTGGTGTCTGGTCTATGTCAGCCTGTTGTCTGGTGTGGTGTCTGGTCTATGTCAGCCTGTTGTCTGGTGTGGTGTCTGGTCTATGTCAGCCTGTTGTCTGGTGTGGTGTCTGGTCTATGTCTGCCTGTTGTCTGGTCTATGTCTGCCTGTTGTCTGGTGTGGTGTCTGGTCTATGTCAGCCTGTTGTCTGGTGTGGTGTCTGGTCTATGTCTGCCTATTGTCTGGTGTGGTGTCTGGTCTATGTCAGCCTGTTGTCTGGTGTGGTGTCTGGTCTATGTCAGCCTACTGTCTGGTGTGGTGTCTGGTCTATGTCAGCCTATTGTCTGGTGTGGTGTCTGGTCTATGTCAGCCTGTTGTCTGGTGTGGTGTCTGGTCTATGTCAGCCTGTTGTCTGGTGTGGTGTCTGGTCTATGTCAGCCTGTTGTCTGGTGTGGTGTCTGGTCTATGTCAGCCTGTTGTCTGGTGTGGTGTCTGGTCTATGTCAGCCTGTTGTCTGGTGTGGTGTCTGGTCTATGTCAGCCTGTTGTCTGGTGTGGTGTCTGGTCTATGTCAGCCTGTTGTCTGGTGTGGTGTCTGGTCTATGTCAGCCTATTGTCTGGTGTGGTGTCTGGTCTATGTCAGCCTATTGTCTGGTGTGGTGTCTGGTCTATGTCAGCCTGTTGTCTGGTGTGGTGTCTGGTCTATGTCAGCCTGTTGTCTGGTGTGGTGTCTGGTCTATGTCAGCCTGTTGTCTGGTGTGGTGTCTGGTCTATGTCAGCCTGTTGTCTGGTGTGGTGTCTGGTCTATGTCAGCCTGTTGTCTGGTGTGGTGTCTGGTCTATGTCAGCCTGTTGTGTGCCTGTTGTCTGGTGTGGTGTCTGGTCTATGTCAGCCTGTTGTCTGGTGTGGTGTCTGGTCTATGTCAGCCTGTTGTCTGGTGTGGTGTCTGGTCTATGTCAGCCTGTTGTCTGGTGTGGTGTCTGGTCTATGTCAGCCTGTTGTCTGGTGTGGTGTCTGGTCTATGTCTGCCTGTTGTCTGGTCTATGTCTGCCTGTTGTCTGGTGTGGTGTCTGGTCTATGTCAGCCTGTTGTCTGGTGTGGTGTCTGGTCTATGTCTGCCTATTGTCTGGTGTGGTGTCTGGTCTATGTCAGCCTGTTGTCTGGTGTGGTGTCTGGTCTATGTCAGCCTACTGTCTGGTGTGGTGTCTGGTCTATGTCAGCCTATTGTCTGGTGGTGTCTGGTGTCAGCCTGGTCTGGTGTGGTGTCTGGTCTATGTCAGCCTGTTGTCTGGTGTGGTGTCTGGTCTATGTCAGCCTGTTGTCTGGTGTGGTGTCTGGTCTATGTCAGCCTGTTGTCTGGTGTGGTGTCTGGTCTATGTCAGCCTGTTGTCTGGTGTGGTGTCTGGTCTATGTCAGCCTGTTGTCTGGTGTGGTGTCTGGTCTATGTCAGCCTGTTGTCTGGTGTGGTGTCTGGTCTATGTCAGCCTGTTGTCTGGTGTGGTGTCTGGTCTATGTCTGCCTGTTGTCTGGTGTGGTGTCTGGTCTATGTCTGTTGTCTGGTGTGGTGTCTCTATGTCAGCCTGTTGTCTGGTGTGGTGTCTGGTCTATGTCAGCCTGTTGTCTGGTGTGGTGTCTGGTCTATGTCAGCCTGTTGTCTGGTGTGGTGTCTGGTCTATGTCAGCCTGTTGTCTGGTGTGGTGTCTGGTCTATGTCAGCCTGTTGTCTGGTGTGGTGTCTGGTCTATGTCAGCCTATTGTCTGGTGTGGTGTCTGGTCTATGTCAGCCTGTTGTCTGGTGTGGTGTCTGGTCTATGTCAGCCTGTTGTCTGGTGTGGTGTCTGGTCTATGTCAGCCTGTTGTCTGGTGTGGTGTCTGGTCTATGTCAGCCTATTGTCTGGTGTGGTGTCTGGTCTATGTCAGCCTGTTGTCTGGTGTGGTGTCTGGTCTATGTCAGCCTGTTGTCTGGTGTGGTGTCTGGTCTATGTCAGCCTGTTGTCTGGTGTGGTGTCTGGTCTATGTCTGGTGTGGTGTCTGGTCTATGCTGCTGTTGTCTGGTGTGGTGTCTGGTCTATGTCAGCCTGTTGTCTGGTGTGGTGTCTGGTCTATGTCAGCCTGTTGTCTGGTGTGGTGTCTGGTCTATGTCAGCCTGTTGTCTGGTGTGGTGTCTGGTCTATGTCAGCCTATTGTCTGGTGTGGTGTCTGGTCTATGTCAGCCTGTTGTCTGGTGTGGTGTCTGGTCTATGTCAGCCTGTTGTCTGGTGTGGTGTCTGGTCTATGTCAGCCTATTGTCTGGTGTGGTGTCTGGTCTATGTCAGCCTGTTGTCTGGTGTGGTGTCTGGTCTATGTCAGCCTGTTGTCTGGTGTGCTGTCTGGTCTATGTCAGCCTGTTGTCTGGTGTGGTGTCTGGTCTATGTCAGCCTATTGTCTGGTGTGGTGTCTGGTCTATGTCAGCCTGTTGTCTGGTGTGGTGTCTGGTCTATGTCAGCCTGTTGTCTGGTGTGGTGTCTGGTCTATGTCAGCCTGTTGTCTGGTGTGGTGTCTGGTCTATGTCAGCCTATTGTCTGGTGTGGTGTCTGGTCTATGTCAGCCTGTTGTCTGGTGTGGTGTCTGGTCTATGTCAGCCTACTGTCTGGTGTGGTGTCTGGTCTATGTCAGCCTGTTGTCTGGTGTGGTGTCTGGTCTATGTCAGCCTGTTTGGCCCGCTGGGGTTTTGTGCTAAATTATTTTGTGTTCGCTGTCAGTTGTGGGTGTATTTCTTCTCCGGATCGTTTTGCCCTGTGTTTGGGCGGGTCAGTGTTTCTGCGCCCTGTGTTTGGGCGGGTCAGTGTTTCTGCGCCCTGTGTTTGGGCGGGTCAGTGTTTCTGCGCCCTGTGTTTGGGCGGGTCAGTGTTTCTGTGCCTTGTGTCTGGGCGGGTCAGTGTTTCTGCACCCTGTGTTTGGGCGGGTCAGTGTTTCTGCGCCCTGTGTTTGGGCGTGGCCGTTTTTGTGCCGGAGAAAATAAATGGTCTATTATTGAACCCTCTGCTCTCTGCGATCTGACTCCTACCTTCCACTCCTAGTAACCCGTGACAGCTTGGTAATGATAGGAAAGGGGGTCACTGTATTTTAGATGTTTCCAAAACTTAATTGCTCTTTTTTTGAGTTTTTATTATTAGTGGATATTGGCCTAACTCTGCCCTGCATGCATTGTTTGTAGTTTTCGTCTGGACATGTAGGAGACTCTTACAGGACTCTGCATTCAGGGTTTCAATGGTTTGTTTGTCTCATTTGGTGAAATCTTGTTTTGCAAGTGAACCCCACACCTTGCTGCAATTGGTTCAATTCGTTTTAGCCAAATAAGGTAATTCAATATGAATGTGTTCTTTAATGGTACACTATTCCCTGCGTTTCTCTCTCAGTTCATTCACTGCCTCATTTAGGTGTCCAGTTGAGCTTATTTTCAAACCTAAGTAATTGTAGTGTGTGCAGTAATCTATATATTCTGTACCAATTGAGAACTTTGGTCTAATTCCCTGAGAACTGGACCTTTACTGGAAAATCATTATTTTAGTATTTTTGGGGTTTACTGCCAGGGCCCAGGTCTGACAGTACTGCTCTAGCATGTCCAGGCTCTGCTGTAGGCCATGTGCTGTGGGGGTTTACTGCCAGGGCCCAGGTCTGACAGTACTGCTCTAGCAGGTCCAGGCTCTGCTGTAGGCCATGTGCTGTGGGGGTTTACTGCCAAGGCCCAGGTCTGGCAGTACTGCTCTAGCAGGTCCAGGCTCTGCTGTAGGCCATGTGCTGTGGGGGTTTACTGCCAGGGCCCAGGTCTGACAGTACTGCTCTAGCAGGTCCAGGCTCTGCTGTAGGCCATGTGCTGTGGGGGTTTACTGCCAGGGCCCAGGTCTGACAGTACTGCTCTAGCAGGTCCAGGCTCTGCTGTAGGCCATGTGCTGTGGGGGTTTACTGCCAGGGCCCAGGCTGGCAGTACTGCTTTAGCAGGTCCAGGCTCTGCTGTAGGCCATGTGCTGTGGGGGTTTACTGCCAAGGCCCAGGTCTGGCAGTACTGCTCTAGCAGGTCCAGGCTCTGCTGTAGGCCATGTGCTGTGGGGGTTTACTGCCAGGGCCCAGGTCTGACAGTACTGCTCTAGCAGGTCCAGGCTCTGCTGTAGGCCATGTGCTGTGGGGGTTTACTGCCAGGGCCCAGGTCTGGCAGTACTGCTTTAGCAGGTCCAGGCTCTGCTGTAGGCCATGTGCTGTGGGGGTTTACTGCCAAGGCCCAGGTCTGGCAGTACTGCTCTAGCAGGTCCAGGCTCTGCTGTAGGCCATGTGCTGTGGGGGTTTACTGCCAGGGCCCAGGTCTGACAGTACTGCTCTAGCAGGTCCAGGCTCTGCTGTAGGCCATGTGCTGTGGGGGTTTACTGCCAGGGCCCAGGTCTGACAGTACTGCTCTAGCAGGTCCAGGCTCTGCTGTAGGCCATGTGCTGTGGGGGTTTACTGCCAGGGCCCAGGTCTGGCAGTACTGCTTTAGCAGGTCCAGGCTCTGCTGTAGGCCATGTGCTGTGGGGGTTTACTGCCAAGGCCCAGGTCTGGCAGTACTGCTCTAGCAGGTCCAGGCTCTGCTGTAGGCCATGTGCTGTGGGGGTTTACTGCCAGGGCCCAGGTCTGACAGTACTGCTCTAGCAGGTCCAGGCTCTGCTGTAGGCCATGTGCTGTGGGGGTTTACTGCCAGGGCCCAGGTCTGACAGTACTGCTCTAGCAGGTCCAGGCTCTCCTGTAGGCCATGTGCTGTGGGGGTTTACTGCCAGGGCCCAGGTCTGACAGTACTGCTCTAGCAGGTCCAGGCTCTGCTGTAGGCCATGTGCTGTGGGGGTTTACTGCCAGGGCCCAGGTCTGACAGTACTGCTCTAGCAGTTCCAGGCTCTGCTGTAGGCCATGTGCTGTGGGGGTTTACTGCCAGGGCCCAGGTCTGACAGTACTGCTTTAGCAGGTCCAGGCTCTGCTGTAGGCCATGTGCTGTGGGGATTTACTGCCAGGGCCCAGGTCTGACAGTACTGCTCTAGCAGGTCCAGCAGGCCTGTAGACCCAAGTCATCTATTAAGAGTAGGCATTTAACCTCTGAATTGTGGAGACTAGCACCAGGGGCTGAGCATTTTTCTAGGATAGTGGCTAATTCGTTGATGTCATGAATGAAGAGTGCAGGGCTCAGATTGCAACCCTGGCGAAGACCGCGCCCCTGGTTAAAGAATTCGGATATTTTCTTGACAATTGTAATGCTGCACGTATTGCCAGTATATATTGATTTAATTATGTTATATGTTTTACCCCCTACACCACTTTCAAAAAATGTGTAGAACAGTCCTGTATGCCAAATAGAATCAAACACTTGTTGGTAGTCGATAAAGCAAGACTATATTTTGGTATTATTTTGGTGGATATGTTTATCTATCAGGGTGTAGTCTCTCTCTCTCTCTTTATCAGTCTACTCTCTATCCAAGTCTTCTCTCTCTCCACCAGTCTTCTCTCTCTCTCTCTCCACCAGTCTTCTCTCTCTCTCTCTCCACCAGTCTTCTCTCTCTCTCTCTCCACCAGTCTCTCTCTCTCTCTCCACCAGTCTTCTCTCTCTCTCTCTCCACCAGTCTTCTCTCTCTCTCTCCACCAGTCTTTCTCTCTCTCTCTCTCCACCAGTCTTCTCTCTCTCTCTCTCCACCAGTCTTCTCTCTCTCTCTCTCCACCAGTCTTTCTCTCTCTCTCTCTCCACCAGTCTTTCTCTCTCTCTCTCCACCAGTCTTTCTCTCTCTCTCTCTCCACCAGTCTTCTCTCTCTTCATCAGTCTCAGATGGAGAGATATGAAGAGAAGGAGAGAGATGGAGAGAAGGATAAAGTAGGAGAGATGGAGAGAAGGAGAGAGATGGAGAGAAGGAGAGAGATGGAGAGAAGGATAAAGTAGGAGAGATGGAGAGAGATGGAGAGAAGGAGAGAGATGGAGAGAAGGATAAAGTAGGAGAGATGGAGAGAAGGAGAGAGATGGAGAGAAGGAGAGAGAAGGAGAGAAGGATAAAGTATGGAGAGAAGGAGAGAGATGGAGAGAAGGAGAGAGATGGAGAGAAGGAGAGAGATGGAGAGAGATGGAGAGAGATGGAGAGAGATGAAGAGAAGGAGAGAGATGGAGAGAAGGAGAGAGATGGAGAGAAGGAGAGAGATGGAGACATCAGTATGATGTGGTGTGTGTGTGTGTGTGTGTGTGTGTGTGTGTGTGTGTGTGTGTGTGTGTGTGTGTGTGTGTGTGTGTGTGTGTGTGTGTGTGTGTGTGTGTGTGTGTGTGTGTGTGTGTGTGTGTGTGTGCGTGTGTGTGTGTGTGTGTGTGTGTGGTTACTGTGTCCTTTTTTTAAACTGATTATAACATAGAACTACTGGCCTGTCGAACTTCAGCTAACACTAAACACACACATGCCATATGAGAGGAAGAGGGGGGAATGCAAGGAGAGGAAGAGGGGGGAAAGGGAGGAGGGGAAGGTGACTGATTTGGACAACCGGTTCCGGTCTATAACATTTTCCTTTGACCGAGTTTTGACCCAACACACACAGGACTGGTTCCTGACCTGGGTCTAACTCTTTTCCCCAAACACACACACACACACACACAGACACAGACACAGACACAGACACAGACACAGACACAGACACACACATACACAGACACACACACACATAGACACACACACACACACACACGCACACACACGCACACACACGCACAGACACACACAGACACACACACACACACACACACACACACACACACACACACACACACACTCACACACATATGCACACACACACACAAACACACACACAAACACACACACACACACACACACACAAACACAAACACACACATGCTAGTGTAGATAAGGAAGCTCATAGTATGATAGACTGCTTTGTGTTTAGAGGAAGTAAAACTTAAACTTAAAACTATACATACACACACACACACACAGACACACACACACACACACACATGACTTCGCTTGCTCAGGTACTGAGGATTTGCATCAGAATCTGAGACAGAATCTCCTTCTACTCGATTCATATCAGAGAGAGAGAAGAGGAGAGAGGGAGAGAAGAGAGGGAGAGAGGGAGGGGAGAGAAAGGGGGAGAGAGGGAGGGGAGAGAAAGGGGGAGAGAGGGAGGGATAGAAAGGGGGAGAGAGTGAGGGGAGAGAAAGGGGGAGAGAAGAGAGGGAGAGAAAGGGGCAGTAGAAAGAGAGGGAGAAAGTGAGGGGAGAGAAAGGGGGAGAGAAGAGAGGGAGAGAAAGGGGCAGTAGAAAAGAGAGGGAGAAAGTGAGGGGAGAGAAAGGGGGAGAGAAGAGAGGGAGAGAAAGGGGCGTTAGAAAAGAGAGGGAGAAAGTGAGGGGAGAGAGATCTGGAATGTCTTTATTCCTTTGACACTTGTTGTAATGTTGACTGTTCATTTTTTAAATTGTTTTTCACTTTTGTTTATTATCTTTTGCACTTGCTTTGGCAATGTTAACATTTTTATTTCTTTATTTTATTTCTTTATTTTTTATTTATTTTAACCTTTATTTAACCAGGCAAGTCAGTTAAGAACAAATTCTTATTTTCAATGACGGCCTGGGAACAGTGGGTTAACTGCCTGTTCAGGGGCAGAACGACAGATTTGTACCTTGTCAGCTCAGGGATTCCAACTTTTGGATAGTGCACAATATAGGGAATAGTGCTCAATATATGGGGAATAGGGCTCAATATATAGGGAATAGGGCTCACTATATAGGGAATAGGGCTCACTATATAGGGAATAGGGCTCACTATATAGGGAATAGGGTTCCATTTCAGATCCATCCCAAAACCCGCTACCCAGCAGGCAGTCTGAACATGCACCCCTGATCCCCGATTCTTTCTCACACACACACACACACACACACACACACACACACACACACACACACACACACACACACACACACACACACACACACACACACACACACACACACACACACACACACACACACACACACACACACAGAGAGCCCAGTCTTACCCTATTCACCCCACCCATACTCCATGAATTCATCTGTCTCTCTCACACACACACCATCTCCCCTCTTAGTCTCGGTCTTCACCTCTTGTTGAACTTCTCTCTCTGCCTCCCTTACCTCATGGTGACCTGCCGTGCTATCGTTCTGCTCTGCACAATCTCCCCAGGGGGGGGAGAGGAAGAGGGGGGGAGGATGAGGAGGAGGAGGGGGAGGATGAGGAGGAGGAGGAGGAGGAGGGGGAGGAGAGGAGGAGGAGGGGGAGGATGAGGAGGAGGAAGAGGAGGAGGGGGAGGAGGAGGAGAGGAAGAGGAGGGGGAGGATGAGGAGGAGGAGGGGAGGATGAGGAGGAGGAGGAGGAGGAGGAGGAAGAGGAGAGGAAGAGGAGGGGGAGGATGAGGAGGAGGAGAGGAAGAGGAGGGGGAGGAGGAGGAGGAGAGGAAGAGGAGGAAGAGGAGGAGGAGGGGAGATGGGGGTTAATATTAGTGAAAACATGATGAAGAATGAAAACATGATGAAGAATGAAAACGTGATGAAGAATGAAAACATGATGAAGAACATGGCCAACGAATTGTGCAATTATCATTTTTTTGCGTAACTTATTTGCCAATTTATTGTGTACATAATGTTGCTGCTATCGTCTCTTGTGATCGTAAAAGATCTTCTGGACATCAGAACTGGGAACTCACTCAGTCACTCAGTCTCTCAGTCACTAAGTCACTCAGTCACTCAGATCTCAGTCTCTCAGTCACTAAGTCACTCAGAACTCAGAACTCAGTCTCTCAGTCACTAAGTCACTCAGAACTCAGAACTCAGTCTCTCAGTCACTCAGTCACTCAGTCACTCAGTCACTCATAACTCAGTCTCTCAGTCACTCAGTCACTCATAACTCAGTCACTCAGTCACTCAGTCACTCAGACACTCAGAACTCAGTCTCTCAGTCACTCAGTCACTCAGTCACTCAGTCACTCATAACTCAGTCACTCAGTCACTCAGTCACTCAGAACTCAGTCTCTCAGTCACTAAGTCACTCAGAACTCAGTCTCTCAGTCACTCAGTCACTCAGTCACTCAGAACTCAGTCTCTCAGTCACTCAGTCACTCAGTCACTCAGTCACTCAGAACTCAGTCTCTCAGTCTCTCAGTCACTAAGTCACTCAGAACTCAGTCTCTCAGTCACTCAGTCACTCAGTCACTCAGAACTCAGTCTCTCAGTCACTCAGTCACTCAGTCACTAAGTCACTCAGAACTCAGAACTCAGTCTCTCAGTCACTCAGTCACTCAGTCACTCAGAACTCAGTCTCTCAGTCTCTCAGTCACTACGTCACTCAGAACTCAGAACTCAGTCTCTCAGTCACTCAGTCACTCAGTCACTCAGAACTCAGTCTCTCAGTCACTCAGTCACTCAGTCACTCAGAACTTGGTCTCTCAGTCACTAAGTCACTCAGAACTCAGAACTCAGTCTCTCAGTCACTCAGTCACTCAGTCACTCAGTCACTCAGAACTCAGTCTCTCAGTCACTCAGTCACTCAGTCACTCAGAACTCAGTCTCTCAGTCACTAAGTCACTCAGAACTCAGTCACTCAGTCACTAAGTCACTCAGTCACTCAGTCACTCAGTCACTCAGAACTCAGTCTCTCAGTCACTCAGTCACTCAGTCACTCAGAACTCAGTCTCTCAGTCACTCAGTCACTCAGTCACTCAGAACTCAGTCTCTCAGAACTCAGAACTCAGTCTCTCAGTCACTAAGTCACTCAGAACTCAGAACTCAGTCTCTCAGTCACTCAGAACTCAGAACTCAGTCTCTCAGTCACTCAGTCACTCAGTCACTCAGAACTCAGTCTCTCAGTCACTCAGTCACTCAGTCACTCAGTCTCTCAGTCACTAAGTCACTCAGAACTCAGAACTCAGTCTCTCAGTCACTAAGTCACTCAGAACTCAGTCACTCAGTCACTCAGTCACTCAGTCACTCAGAACTCAGTCACTCAGTCACTCAGTCACTCAGTCACTCAGAACTCAGTCACTCAGTCACTCAGTCACTCAGTCACTCAGTCACTCATAACTCAGTCACTCAGTCACTCAGTCACTCAGAACTCAGTCTCTCAGTCACTCAGTCACTCAGTCACTCAGTCACTCAGTCACTCAGAACTCAGTCACTCAGTCACTCAGTCACTCAGTCTCTCAGTCACTCAGAACTCACATCGGACTGGAAGAAGCTTCTTCCTTCAACGAGTCCGACAAGAAGGAACCCTGAAACCAGGTCTGCGTGAAGAATAGACACCTGAAAAGGGGATCCTTCGGAGAACTGCCTTCCATTCTCCTTGCTAACTATTACGGACTACAAAGGGAAACCCAGGCGTGAGCTGCCTGGTGACGCAAGCCTACCAGACGAGCTAAATGCCTTTTATGCCTTTTTCAAGGCAAGCAACACTGAAGTATGCACGAGCACCAGCTGTTCTGGATGACTGTGTGATAACACTCTCGGTAGCCGATGTGAGCAAGACCTTCAAACAGGTCAGCATTCACAAAGACGCTGGGCCAGACGGATTACTAGACGTGTCCACCAAGCATGCGCTTCACTGACATTTTCAACCTCTTCCTGACCGAGTCTGTAATACCTACATGTTTCAAGCAGACCATGTTTGTGCCCAACAAAGCGAAGTAACCTTTCTAAATGATTACCGCCCAGTAGCACTCACGCCTGTAGCCATGAAGTGCTTTGAAAGGCTGGTCATGACTCACATCAACAGCATCCTCCCAGACACCCAAAACCCACCCAATTTGCATACCACCCTAACAGATCCACAGATGATGCCAACATCTATTGTACTCCACCCTGCCCTTTCCCACCTGGACAAAAGGAACACCTGTGTGAGAATGTTCTTTCATTGACCAGCAGCTAAGCGGTTCAACATCATAGTTCCCAAAGCTCATCACTAAGCTAAGGACCCTGACAAACACTCCCTCTGCAACTGGATCCTGGACTTCCTGATGGGCCGCCCACGTTTGGTAAGAGATCTAAGAGTTTTCTCTAGCTAGCCTCTCCCCTCCTTTCTCTAGCTAGTCCCTCCCCTTCTTTCTATAGCTAGCCCCTCCCCTCCTTTCTCGAGCTAGCTCATCCCCTCCTTTCTCTAGCTAGCAAGTCCCCTTCTTTCTCGAGCGAGCTCATCCCCTCCTTTCTCTAGCTAGTCCCTCCCTTTCTTCTAGCTAGCCTCTCCTCCTTCTCTCTAGCTAACCCCTCCCCTCATATTTCTAGCTAGTCCCTCCCCTTCTTTTCTCTAGCTAGCCACTCCTCCTTTCTCGAGCTAGCCTATCCACTCCTTTCGAGCTAGTGTCCTCTTCTTTCTCTAGCTAGCTCATCCCCTCCTTTCTCTAGCTAGCCCCTCCCCTCCTTTCTCTAGCTAGCCTCTCCCTCCCTTTCTCTAGC